>NC_068568.1:27313697-27613697 GCF_025698545.1 Gossypium raimondii
GCTACACACCTAATGGGAACTGTCCATATTGTAGTAAACATGTAACTATTTTCTATTTATTTGAACGATGACTAAATAAATAAAGTTAATTTCACATTTCACTATTATGTATTTTGTATTTTTGTCTTTTATATTTTGCATTAATAGCAACATTGTGATAAGAAAATATTAGCTCATTGATTGTCTAAGTTCAAACTGAAGATACATGGCATTCTAAGAATGTTTACATTGTAAGAAAGACAACTTACTTCAGTAGATAATCTAAATAAGTCCGTAATCCCGTAAAAGAATCAAAGTGAGCATTTGATTCAGATATTGAGGAGGATTATTAAGTCGTCTACAATTTCAATTAGGGAGATGGCTAGTCTTGGCTATCGGGGCAGTTGACTCCACGGGTATAGACATAGATGTATTCATTGGTAGAATGATACATTGGACTAGACCCAAGATAAATTAATTCTAAATCCGTTTGTGAATTAATTCAATTGTGACGTTCATGGTGTGATTTACCTAAATCTTGAGTTAGTGAATGACCATGCGTATTGATCGGTTGTTTAACGTCACAACAATAATGTGCAAGTGTACACTGTCTATGCAAGTATAGTATATAGATGTGTGTCTGTCAGATATCAATTCCACAGGGATGGTTGCCTTTTGTCTATTAATGTCGGTGCAATAACTAGATAGAAATGAGATAAATTGTGAGGATACTTGTCGGAGCAACAACTTGAAAATAATAAAATAAAATATGATAATGATAAACTAGGATCCCCAACATGAATCTTCAGCAGAATATTAAGTGCTCACAAGGTATAAAAGGGTAGGTGATTGTCGAGGCAATAAATTTCAATATATATCTTACCAAGTGTCACTCTTCTATTCAATCTGAGACTTAAACATGCACATTAACCTCACCTTCCGATGATGGCAATATGGCACTATTAAGAACAAGTGGACTACATTCCTCTAATCCTCACTCAACTTCTGTTGTAATACTTGTTGGCTCAAACTGTCACTGCACTTTCCAGTGTCAGTGATTGCAATAACGCTTTCATGTTAAGAAACATTCAAAACCCAAGATTAAACAATAAAATCAAGATTGAATAAGATAACATTTAACCAAGAATTCATGTGTACTTCCATACAAATAGAAAATAGATAGTAATCACCAGCATTTAGAAATAAATAAGAAAGAATCGAGTAGAGAATACTATTCCTAGACAACTCGACTGAATCTCTCCATTCCCTCTTATCTCGCACTTAAGTCTTCTTGTCAGAAGCTAATCTGCATCAATTTTCACGTTGGCTCACCCGTGAGAGGCTTAAGCTGCCATAGCCGCAAGCTTCAAGGTAGAATGAAGAAGATAATTGTCAATAAAAAGCTCTCCTCGTTATTTTTCTTCTCACGTCAACCTTTTATGACCTCTTCTAACAGTAAAGGTGTCATTTCCTTAGAATTATTCTATCCTTGTACGTACAGGTTGGTTATACCAGACTGGACAGCTCACGTATTTTTAGTTCTTATCCAGATAGCTGTCAAGTGTGACGACAATTCTAGACGCAATCTAGAATTAACTCATGTAGTGACATTAATGCAAAAAGATAGCAAAATTAATGATAAAATAAGCTAGGATTCACTGTATTATAAAATGCAATTTACTAAACTTAAAATGCTAAAATATATGCTAAAGACAACTAAATGGGAACAATTTAACCAATCAGTAAGGAAGAAAACCTATGTTATTTCTAGTGCTATCACGTATGCAACTCATGTGCTTTGATATAAGTAGAGGCTAACGATAAAGAATGAGGCGTATGAATACGAAGAGGATCATAAAGTTTGTTTAATTCATGAATTTGACTTAGGGTTCTAGGCGTTTTGAAAGAAACTTGGATTTTAAAACAACCTGAAACGCAAATGAATCCAAGTCAGATAAAAAAATAAAGAAAAAAATTAAAAAAAAATAATCAATATGAGTAAAATATAATAATGAGATAAAAGATTAGAATAATAAAGAAGAAAAGATAGAACGTGGCATGTAAAAGTCCTAAGAAGCCTTGGAAACAAGAAGAATCCACAACTCCCTTCAAGCAGCTCTAATTTCTCTTCCAAGAAAGAAAAATTTGCAAGAAAAATTTTGAAGATGATCTCAACAATCTGAAAATATTGTTAAAACTCTTCTAAAAAAAACTCAAGAGAAATTCTTGAAAGAAAAACTTAAAGAGAATTTATTAACTCAAAAGAGAAGTTGAATAATAATCAATTGTGTATGTATACGGGTGGACACTCATGCTACTTATAGGCCCCCAAAATAAGTTTTCCTAACCCTAATAGAATAACTAACATGACAACTCATCAAATAAAAAAATAATTCTAATTGTGAACTTTTAATGGGAATTCAGCCAAAGGAATTAAATAGGCTATTTGGGCTAAATTCTTACATGATGATCCACCTATTAAAATAAAATTGGACCTATAGTTTAAATATTTTACAATTTGGGCCAATTTGATAAGTTGGCTTGAAATTCAATTAAATTACTTTCCAAAGTTCAGGATGGGCTTGTAGACATCTTAATGGGCCATTTTTCAAGAACTTGGTCTTATGATTCGTTTGCTCTCAAAATTGGCTCGTTCAAGCTCGTACCTGAAATCCAATGCGCCTTGGCTACAAGATGCGATTTCTTGGACCAAGATTTCCAAGATTTGAAATATTGATTTTCTTGATTCTTTAAATTTTCTGAAATAGCAAAATTGGACCAAGATTCGATTTCTTAATTTTCTTGAAAACAAGAAAATGAATCTTGATTTTCTTTTTCGGTCATGTGCATAGCTAGGGCCTTGGTAACAAAGTCTTGAATAGTCTCATTCAATCTTGCTTAGATTTGCTTAGCTTTTGACCTCATTATTGGGCATTGAGAAAATTTGCGCCCATCACGTTCATGAGCTTGATTTTGGGCCTTGTGACTCGTATCATTCCCGTCTTCCTAAAAAAGATTCGTCCTTGAATTTGAAACATCACAAGGAGATAAGTCCACAATATTAAAAGTAGAACTTATATTGTATTCACTGGCCAGATCTATTTGATAGGCATTGTCATTGATCCGCTTGAGTACTGGTAGCTGTCGTTTACGTCTGCTAAATTAAATTCACTTACTCAACCAACAGTCACTAGTAATATAGGGTAAATAGGGAATCGTCCCATGAGGAAGCTTGCAACAAATCTATTTGAACTGATTTAAAATTAAAGTAATATAAAAGGCATGCGAAAGAAAAGAAAACAAAGGAAAAATGGGGGGGTTTATGTTTTATGATTGCTAAAAAAAAATAGTCTCAAGTAATAAATAAACTTTGGCTCGAATTAAAACGGCTGAAAAGAAAATTTCAAAAGGAAAAAAAATAATGCTTAGTTGGCGACGCCTTCATCCACCAAGCACAAGTCCTTTGCAACCTGAAATTAAGCTAAGAAATTGAATTAGCAACAAGGCTGAAAAAATAGCTTACGAAGCATTTTCCTATCCCTAGTAAATCATTCAATTAGAGAACGTTCATGATTGAAACCCTCCTTTAATTACCTTTGTGTCGACTTTGTTGAAGGAATTTTAGAGATTTAGAGACTTCGCCTTGCCTTAACCAAAGAAAATCCACCAGCGGCTTCTAAGATTAAATTCGAAGTTGTCTTAATTAGCTGCGGCCAATTATTTATCACTAATTCTAAGTTCAATTGAGAAATTCGATTTCTCAACTTACACTTAAATGATTATAGGAAAAATTCCCAAATTAATTAGGTGATCACTCCAATTGAGTTAGAAAAATTCCTTTGAAAATAAAATCAAACAACTCAAGAGTGCCGAATTTGATTGATAACAAAATAAAATTTTCAAAGTACTTGTGCCTGGTTTCAGAAGTGTCGAACTAACCTTAACTAAACTAGCCTCTCATAGCTAGCAAAGTAGAACACGAATCCATTGAAAAGAACATGAATTACAAGTGATTCTTGGAAGGTAAAGTTCTTCGAGTCGTCGATTTCCTTCTCCCAACTAGCCAATTTACTAGTCGCTACTCTAGCTCCTTGATCGAATTTGTTGGGCCAATTTTAGAAAATTCTGCTCACTTGAACCACGCCTTTCCTATGTCATGAATATTTTCCTCTGTTTCTTCTCCCCTATTTTTCAAATTCTTGTCATCTCTATTTATGGGATAATAACCTCCCACAATTCAAAATTAATTCGATCTTATCCCTTTTCTTAGCCTCACCCGTCAGATGAAAATAGCTTCACTTAGAAGAGTTTTAATTTAACTCTTCAAAGCTGATTTGGCTTCAATTGATTGAACTAAAATCAGCCACCGCTTGGTAAGAAGGAAATAATAATTCCTTTTAAGTTTGTCACATGTTTGGCTTCCAATTGGACCGACTACTCCTCCTTTATTTGTTTAATTCATTCGACTCTCTTGTACATCCACTTTGGACCGAATTTCCTTCTTTGTTTTATTGTCAATTCAATTTCTTTAAATCAACATCTGACCACCCTCTTCTAGCAGCCTTATTTATGCGAATTATCCTCCCAATTTGAGCTTGTACGGGCATCAACCTGCACATGAAATAAAATTAAAATTAAATTGTTGAATTGGAGTGCAATTAAATTATTACGGCATAGAGTGTCTCTAATCAATTCAAGTTGAATTATAACTTAATTAACCACAAATTAATCAATAAATTAAATAATTTAAGTGAACAAGTTAAGCTCGAAATTGAACTTAACAAGTACTTGGAAAGACTCATCTCTATCATGGCCATTGAATTGGACCGAGCTATTCTTATCACTTATGCTCTAAAGATGATCAAGCCCATAACTGGTATGTTGGATACATGACTTGTGTATGGCATGGCTTTACTATCAACAGTGGGATTCATAGCTCAATTAAACAGTTAATGATATGTTCTCATTGATATTGTGTGGATTGATAAATATGGAACGTGGCCACGGGTTGCTTGTTCTCAAACGAGGAATTTATCAGTCATTTGTTGATAGTGATCATATTAATCATTAAGAAGACACAATGGTGACAATTAGATAAAATAGGATAGTATTGAGTGAACAGATTTAACTAAAAGGAATCAAGGATATCTTATGAAGGTAACACATACACGACAAGGTCATTGGACAAAATAGTTGGATGAATTTTTTTCGTAAAGAGTATACAATAAGGAGTTTTCAATCATGGTACTTCTTGTGGATGAACTCCATGATTAAGTAATTGCGAATTATAGAAATGATGCTTCTGGACATAATTGCAATTACTAAAGCCTGATTTTATATGTCCGATTAGTCCCTCCGCTAGCTCAACAAAAGTTCGATTAAACTACATTTGAATCAGAAGAAAATTATATGACTTTGGAAATAATTTAATTGAGTCAATTTATTCGATGAAGAATTAAATTAAGTGGTAGTGAGAATTATTCAACTAGAGAATTTGATTAAATAATTTTGTTGAAAAATTAATTTGGAAATCTAAGTGATTTTTGGAAAAATTATTTTTGATTAAGTAAAATTAAATTAATCAAATTAATTATAATTAATATGATATTTTTGGAAATCAATTTTCAAATAAACAAATTGGCCCAATGGGTAATTGAACTTGAAAATTGGACCTGAGATAATAAATTGGGCCTGAGAGCCCAAAAATCAAGACCAAGACCCAAAATCTGGCCAAACTGTGCCCGGTATGTGAAATCAGGGCTAACGGTCCAACTGATGGCTAGAATGAACTAGTCGGGTCGTGTAACGCCCTGAAATTTGGGCCTAGAAGTATTGGGCCTTGAGCAAGGGAACGGTTTGGAAACTGTGTACAAAAGTATGTCTGCTTTATTGGTTAAGGGTCCTGAGAGGTGTTGGAAAAGTCCTGGGTTCAAACCTGGGCTTTAGCAAAAATTTTGGTTTTAAGTGGATAAAACCCTGGATGCTTGGATGTAGGCCTTTTAAATTATTGTGTTAAAAAAATGTCGTAAGGAAGCATGTGGTATAGTGGTTGTTGCATCATTAAGGTTGCAAGGGAGCCTTGGTTCAAGTCTTGGCTCTTCCAATTTATTTTAGTTTTTCTTTTAAAGGAACCTAGACTTTGGCCTTTAGACCTTTTAGTTAATAGAAGACAAAATGTGACACAAAAGAGCTTGTGACAAGCAGGCAAGTGGCGTGTTGAGCTATTGAGGGGGGCTTGGGTTCAAATCCCATTGCAAGCAAAAATGATATTTATTTTGCTAGCATGAGGCGACAGGAGTTCGAGGTGGACTCGAACTCTGTTGGGTGAGAGTTTGAATGGGTCTTGGAGGTTGTTATGGAGGATATAAAGGAAGGATATTTGGAGAGATTTGAGAAGAGAATATTGGGATTTGGGGAGGTTGTTGTTGTGGAGAGCTATATATCATCATCATCTCATTTGTTCCTTGTTCTGAATGGGGGAGATCGGCGAGGCTTTCAAGGTATTCATCGCTTTCTCCAACCTACATTGGGAAGGAACCAAGGGTGCGATGATCATTGATTTGCGGAATAAGAGTGTTCGGATCGAAGGGAATTTGTAAATCGCATCAGGTGTGTAAACTCCCCACTATAACTATAGAACGGCAAAAGCTGAAAAGTTGAAATACGATGTTTGAGACCACACGAGCATGCGATCACTCGTTTGGAAACCCGAACCTGCAAATCATGGGTGATAAACTGTGGAGGCCTCCATGAGTATTTTCATGGGCTTAGGCCGTAATGGGCGACATTGGGTCGTGTGGGCTGAATGGGCTTATGGGCCTCACACGGATGAAACCCACTATTTGTGGCAAATGCTAGACTGGGCTATTTAGATCTCATAGTTATGGTGAAATCTGAGCTGAAGCCACACCAGTAATGGGCCTTGGGCCCATTTACATTCTTGTGACGAATTAGGTTACTGAGTCGCTCGAGGCAACTGCGGACCTTTCGAGAGGTCAATACCTAGACTGAAATACCCTTGATGGGTAAAATGACCGAAATACCCTCGATGGGTAAACTGACCGAAATGCCCCTATAGGGTAAAATGACTGAAATGCCCCTATAGGGTAAAACAACCGAAATACCCTCATGAGTAAAAGGACTGCAATGCCCCTATAAGGTAAAATGATCGAAATACCCCAGTAGGGTAGAATACCGAAATACCCCCATAGGGTAAAATGATCGTAATATCCCTGTAGGGTAAAATGACCGTAATGCCCCTGTAGGGTAAAATGACCGTAATGCCCTGTAGGGTAAAATGACTGTAATACCCTGGTGGGTAAATGACAATTTTTGCCCGTCGAGGTCAAATGATTGTTGTCTATGGTTAAATGACTGATTTGTCTATGTTTGGTATGACTGATTTGTCTGTGATTTGAATGAATGGTTATGAGCATGGCATTCTGCATACACGACATACTGCATGGGGTTGGGAAACTGTTATGGAGGAAGGATTGTACTGGTGGTTCTGCCACAATCACTGTTACTGGTGGCTTGGCCACATATACTATTACTAGCAGCTTTGATGTGATACTGTTGCTGGCAGCTTTGCTGCGATGCTACTGATGGCTTTGTCCTGATCATAGTACCGTTACTAATGGCCTTGTGCCGATCATAGTACCATTACTGATGGCTTTGTACTGATCATATGACCATTACTGATGGCTATGTACCAATCATTTCATTGTTACTGATGGTTGTGTGCCAATCATATCACTGCTACTGATGGCTTTGTGCCAATCACATTACTGTACTTATGGCTTGTAGCCATTATGTTTATAGCTTATAGCTATCCTGTTTACGGCTCTTAGCCATTCTGACTACTGGCAGCTCTGCTGCATTATTACTATTGGCAACTATGCTGCGATATTGTTGTGAGGGTTGGGTGGGTCGACTTTGTCCCCACATGGTGTGTTGGGTTGGTACGGGTGGTGTGTTGGCTGGATTGGGATGGGTTTGCATACTTGCACCATACTGATACTGTATCGAGCTTAGGCCCACCGTGTTTCTGTATTGGGCTAAGGCCCACACTATACTGTTACTGTTAAAGGGCTTTGGCCTAGACTGATTATGTTTTCTATGCCGACTGTTTGATAAGGGATTACACAATGAGTTTTCGTAAACTCACCCTCTCCTCTTAACTGTGTAGGTAATCCTCAGCCATAGTTGATTCGATACTGCGAGGGACTCGAAGGTGGCCATACAACCGCATCAGCTTTCGTTTTTAGCTTTTGATTTATAAGTAACTGAATTTGGGTATTTTTACGTAAAAAGTCCTCTTTAAAGTTCTAAACTTTAAATTGGGGTTTTTATTTATTTAGTTTGATATAAACTGATAGTTGTAGAATAAGACGGGTTTTCAAAAGGTAATCTTTTTCAAAGACACCATGTTTTCGCAATAAATGAGATTTTGGAAAATTTATAACGTTTTAAAAGTGATTAGTTTTTAATGATGCACACTTGGAAATGAACAACTCGTTTTGGAATCACCGTTTAATAACAAATGATTAATTGATTTTAAAGATTTCAACAACAACAAGTTTTACGCTAAACACCTCAATGTGACACCACGAGATTTGGCCATAACTCCTAGGCTGGGTTTGGGGTGTTACAAGTCATCACTGACCTGGACCGAACTGCCAGCAGTCGAATCAGCTTGGCCTACATCACCAAACACGGTGGTGTCGTTGATTGCAATGGTGGTGTTTCGGTGGCCGGCGGTGGTTGGTCTTCGGTGGTGGAGCAATGGAAGGGTTACACTCCTACTTTGACTTTACCAAAGAATTTGATTTTAGATTAACTATTCCAAAAATAATATTTTAATAGTTAAATATTAAATTGAATTTAATACTTATATTAATAGTATTTTATTAATATAATATTAAAGTGATTATCTTATTATTAAATTAAATTTAATATTTATCTTGTAGATAAACATTCTATTATTTTAATAAGATAATATTAAATGTATATAATATTTATATATTAAATTTAATCTATTATTTATCGTAATAAATATTATATTAATTTAATAGTAAAGTGATTAAATTTAATCATAGTTGAACTCTGTAAACTCTTCATATCTAAAGAGAGCCTTGGGTCATTATTTTACATAGACTTGAATTCAAAAGAAAGTTGTAGAGAGAAAATTCATTAAAGATATTATTTTAGAAAATTTATAGAGATATTTTTCTAATTTACAACTTGACCCAAAACTTTAAAGAAATTGCAAAATTACCCTATTAGTAATTTTGTGAAAATTTTTCTGATTCGAAGCAAGCCTACATTCGACAGACGTGAGCTTGAGGATAATAGGGAAGACTACTCGGTCGAAGCACTCATCATAGACGAATTGAAAAGGAAAAATTTTGATTAGATGTTTATTACTTTAGATGTCACAACAAATATCTTGCTTTCAAAATTTTTTTAAAACTCTGTTTTCCCTAAATTTATTTTTCGTTACGTTTTCCAAACTCGTTTTTTCCAACAACACCAATAAAGAGTTCCCCAGAACTCGTCCATCAATAAGACACCACAATATGGCCAAGCCACTCAATATAGCAGACAAGCTGCAGATTGTGGTCAAACAACTCAATAACGTTGGGCTAAGCCACTCAATATTGCAGACAAGCTGCACGTTCTAGATAAGCCATTCAATAACGTTGTGGCCAACCACTCTGATGCAATACCAGCCGCATCATGTTACTACACAACTCGTTGAAATCGAGATTGGCCCAAACTCGAGGGGCCTAAGGGCAAAATGAAACTTTTAATTTTAGTTTGTTAATTTGGTTGCTGGAATAAGGACTTTAATTCATTTATTTTTGTGTCTTTAATTATGTTTTAGTTTTAATATCATTAATATGCATCTTTAATTAATGTCCTGCATTATTAATCTACATCTCTTAACTATGACATGCATTATGTAACTCACACGTTAGTTTAAGTCTGCATCATTTAATTAAGTCTTGCATTAAGTAACTCATTTGTTCATTTAGCCTACATCCTAAACCTTGCATTTAAGCATCTTAGTTGTTTAATATGTTTGAGTTTGTTTATATAAGTATGTTATTTAATTGGTCGTTACATTTTAATGCATAAATTAAAGTGTGCTTATTTTAATTTTAAATAAGATGATTTAAGTTGCATGTTCAATTAATTTGTGTGCATGAGTGTTATTAAATATGTTATTTTTTAGTGTTTTAAGTTACTATTTAATCTTAAATATCTATTTTGCAGGTGACTTTTCATATGATTAAAGACTCTTCAAAGTGGGACAGTTTCAAAGCTTTTAAAAGAACATTAATGAGGCTGTTTAATAGACCAAAAGAGACTCTTAAAGTATGAACGTTTTTGGAGTCTTAAGTCTTCATCATAGTGCCATTTAAGAGGATGTTACACAAGCTTTTATCATGTGGTTACAAGGGAGCTTAAGGGACATCAATCAAAGACATTAAGGATGGTTAAAGTCTTCATTAAGGAGAATTAACATACCTTTTCAACTACATCAGGTTCCAATGAAGAGACATGACTCATTGGCTTCCTTACATGAGTTTAATATAAAATTAAAGCTTGTAATAACTTTATCTAATTACTGAAGGTGAAAGGTCACAAATAGACATTTGAACAATCAAAATAATGCCTATGAATAGTTTGTAAGAAGACATTGTTTGAGGTTAGATAACTTTTGAATTTTTATCAAATTTTATGAACTTTGTGTTCTTGAGTGAGTTTATCTCCTCTCAAAATTTTGCACAAGTCTCGTTGACTTATCTAGCATGCTAGTGGCGTCTCCCGACTTGTTTTCGAACTTATCACTGTAACCCGGTGTGGCGCTCAACAACCTTCTATTTTGCAAAACCACCTTAGACGATATAGGAATTAGGGTGACACTTTTTATTGTTGAATCATTCCTGACGTTTGAGTTCCATTATCCATCCCCACTATCTATCTTAAAACTTGTCTATCTTTATTTTATCCTTAAACTGAGCCATTAAACACACCACTTCCTTTGTTTCTATCCTAAGCCGAACCTACCAACACTATAACCATTCATCTAAACCCCTGAAAGCTTCCGCAACCCTTAGCCTAAATCACCGGTTTTCGACAACTCTAACTACTACTCCTCGACGATTGGGCAAACTTTGTGCAACGACTCTACTCACCTGGGTCGGATCACATCACACTCAATATTGCAGATAAGCTACATGTTGTGCACAAGCAATTGAATAACGTTGTAGCCAAGCTGAATATTGCAGACAAGCTGCATAATGTTGTGGCCAAGCCACTGAATATTGTAGTAAAACTGCAAAATTGCATAAAATCAAATCTGCATGTTAAATATTTTCAGGGGGCAAGCTTAACATACGAATCAGATTTATAGTCAACACAGTCAACATGCGAATCAAATTTATAGTCAACATAGTCAACATGCTTAATGTAACACCCCGAATTTTGGGCTTAGAAGAAATAGGTTTTGAATAAGAGAACAATTAGGAGACTGCACATAAATATTTAGTTGTGCAAGGAAGTGACATAAATGAATGTTTGCTTCGATGGTTAAGTGATTTAGGAGTGTTTGGAAGTGTCTGAGAAGTAAGGGGTTCAAGCCTTGGCTTATGCAAAATTTTTATTTTAAGAGAATAAAATCCTTGGATCTAGATAGTAGGTTCTTAAATTATTGTGGTTAAAATATGATACAAAGGAGTGGTTGGTCTAGTGGTAAGGGGTGTGTGGAGTATACATAGGGTCTAAGGTTCGAGTGGTGGCGTATCAAAAAATAAGTATTTATTTTACTGCCTAATTCAAGTGGGTGGTAGAGTTGGATTGAAATACTGCTAAATGGAGTTTGAACTGGTCATAGATAGAATTGAAGAGGGATATTTGGAGAGATTTGAGGAGAGAACATTGGGATATGAGGAGGTTGTTGTTGTGGAGAGATATATATCATCTCATTTGTTCCTTGTTTTCGATGGGAGATTGGCGAGGTTTTCAAGGTTTTTGTTGCTTTCTCCAACCTACATTGCTTCCATTCCTGAGAACCAAGGGTGCGATGATCATTGATTTTTGAAATAAGAGTGCTCAGAAAAAAGGGAATCTGTAACTCGCAACAGGTGTGTAACCACCCAACTATAACTGTATAAACTGATTCATAAAACTTCTTAAACAGGTATTTTGTTATTTGATATCAGCACAAGAGGTACACACGAACGAGGTACAAGAGGCCATGGTAGAGGCCATAGAGGTGCTCGAGTTGGGTCCCCGTTGTTTGGCCATATACCTAATTTAGAACTAGAGTGCGCAACAGAAGCGTAGTGGTGGAGTCTTTGTTATGCGACTGATCTAATAATTGGAAATTTCAAGGAGAAAATTTCTTTAAAGAGGGGTGAATTGTATACAAGGGGCGTGTGGAGTATACATGGGGTCTAAGGTTCGAGTGGTGGCACATCAAAAAGGGAGTATTTATTTTATTACCTAATTCATGTGGGTGGTAGAGTTTGATTGAAATACCGCTAAATGGAGTTTGAACTGGTCATAGAGAGAATTGAGGAGGGATATTTGGAGAGTTTTGAGGAGAGAATATTGGGATTTGAGAAGGTTTTTGTTGTGGAGAGATATATATCATCTCATTTGTTCCTTGTTCTAGATGGGGGATTTGTGAGGTTTTCAAGGTTTTTGTCGCTTTCTCCAACCTTCATTGCTTCCATTTCTAACTGGTGGTGGTCGAGGTTGATTGGCATATTTCCTGGGAACCAAGGGTGCGATGATCATTGATTTTTGGAATAAGAGTTTTCGGAACAAAAGGAATCTGCAAATCGCAACAGGTGTGTAACCACCCCACTATAACTGTACAACAACAAAAGCCAAAAAGCCGAAATACGACATTGAGACCACACGAGTGTGCGATCACTCTTGTGGAAAGCCAAACCTGCGAATCATGGGCGATAAACTGTAAAGTCCTCCATGAGCATTTCCATGGGCTTAGGCCGTAATGGGCCACATTGGGCCGAAATAGGCCGTGTGGGCTCATTGGGCTTGTAGGCCCCATACTGATGAAATTCACGATTTGTGGCAAATACTGGATGGGGCTAAGTAGATCTCATAGTCATGGCAAAATTTGGGCTGAACGGCTGCACAGGCGTGTGGGCCCACTTGGGCCGAGTAATGGGCCTTGGGCCTATTTTCACTATCATGACTTTTTAGGTTACTTGAGTCGCTCGAGGCGACTGTGGACCTTTCAAGAGGTCGATATCTACGCCGAGACCCCAAAATAGGTAAAATGACCAAAATACCCTCATAGGGTAAAATGACCAAAATACCTCCATAGGGTAAAATGACCGAAATACCCCCATAGGGTAAAATGATAGAAATACACCCACAGAGTAAAATGACTGAAATACCCCCATAGGGTAAAATGACCAAAATACCCCCATAAGGTAAAATGATCGAAATACCCTCATAGGGTAAAATGGTCAAAATATCCCCATAGGGTAAAAGGACTGAAATACCCCTATAGAGTAAAATGATCGAAATACCCCCATAGGATGAAATGACTATTATACCCCTAGGATATAAAATGACTATTATGGCCTTATGTTATGTATGACTGATTTGCTCTATGATATGTATGACTACGATTGAGTATGACATTTTGCATACACATATGATATTATGTCACGGCATGTTGCATGGGGTTGGGTTGTTATATTTGGAGGAAGTGTACTTGGAAACACGAAAATTTATGTGTTTTTACATACCCTTTTTAACTTAAAATATGCTATTTCGGTTAAATTCTTGTCAAAAAATAATTAAATATTATAAAATAATTAAATTATGTTAAAAATATGAAGATGATGAATTTTAATTAATTTTATAGTTAATTTTGATTATTTTCGACAGATTTGCACAAAGGGCGAAAATTAGCTCGACAGATAATGCTCGAAGAATAAAATCGAGAAGCAATTTGAAGCATCGAGGCAAAATTTTTTCCAGCCTAAGATGGTCCAAAAATGTGTGTTAATTCATAATATAATTAATTTTAATTTATTCCCATTTTAATTTGGGCTAAAGAAATTATTATTAATTAATTATGGAAAAAAGGGTCAAATTGAACCGCATTGGTTGAACCGAATCTAGTAAACCGAACCAGCCACCAATTGGGCTGCTCAGAACTGTCCATATGCTGACCCAAATCAACATTTTAGCTGACTAAATAAGTTTGCAAAGAAGCTGTAGTAACCCGAATTTGAGACTAGTCAAAATAGTGGTTTCGGGACCACAAATTCGACGAGAAAAAAAATTATTTTCAGTATATTTTTATGGTCTACGATTTCAGAATATGATTTCGTGAAAATTTCGTTCGAAAATTTTGACGTTTGGGCACTCAATTTAGTCAAAAGGACAAAATTGTAAAAAGTGCAAAAGTTGAGTTCTATATGTTAGAGATGTCCAATTGTTATGAAATTTTAAATTGGAGGTCTTTATATGGTAATTAGACCATTGGTTCAGTTGGTGGACAAAAATGGGTATGGTTAAGCATGTTTCCAAAGTTTTTCAGTAAGGGCATTTTGGTCATTTAGTTATTAAAATGAATTAAAAACGAAATTATAAGCCAATTTTTGTCCATCTTCAACCCCTAGGCCGAAAATTGCATGGAGAAACCATGGCTACGATTTTTCAAGCTTCCAAGCTCGATTGTAAGTCCGTTCTAACCCCGTTTTTAATGATTTTTACGTTTTTAAAATCATCGTAACAAGATTTACCTATTTTTACCATTGTTTTGAACTAGGGTTTGTGTTTAAAAATTTACCCATGAATGATATGCATGTATTTTGATGTTTTATGGAAGAATATGAATGTGTGGAGTGTGATAAACGATTTGTACTAAGTAATTTTCGATGAAAATGCCTAAAAGGATTAATTTATAAAAGTTGTAAAATATGTCACAAGTGTGTGAATAAGTGAGTATTGTGGACTGCTATAGTTATGAAAATGGTTCACCTAGGCCTAAAATGCAAGGAAATTGAATAAAAATTATTTTACGAGCCTAGGGGCAAAATCATAATTTTGTGAAACTTTAAAGGCAAAAATATAATTTTGCAAAGTATGATTTTTGGACTGGAATGAATAGTGTGAAGGTTATATAAGTTAAATGTATTGTTATAAACCAAGAAAGACTAAAAATTGAAATTGATCGATAAAAAGAAAAGTGAGAAAAAGTGAAAAATTCCCGAATGAACCTTTGGAATAAAAAGGGATACGAATGAAGTGACAGAAATGATCACCTGTGTGGCACAAATTGTGTGTAGGCCACTATGTAAAACTGAAAGTGATGGTCACGTGTGTAGTACTATGTGCAGACTACTACGTGTACCAGAATGATAGGTCGCATGTGTAGTACTTTGTGCAGGCTACTATGCGTACTAGATAGTTTCGATCACGTGTGTAGTATTATGTGCAGGCTACTACGTGTATCGGATGGCATTGTTCACATGTGTAGTACTATGTGCAGGCTACTATATGAACCGAACATCATTGATTAGTAAGGTGGTTGCTATGTGCTGATTCCACCGGACATCATTGATTAATAAGGTGGTTGTTATGTGCTGAATCCACCGAGTATCTGTTATTATTTCGAAGTGTTCATCGGGAAATTGACTAAGTGTAATTGAATAATGAATATAGGTGTGGAATTGAATTGAATATCGACTTAGAAATGGAAAAGTGAATTTTCAATTGAATTGTGATTGAAAATGAAAAAGTGAAATTATGAAAGAGTACATTTAGCAATAAAACAGTTTAGATAGCAACAGTTGTGTGACTTTGAAAAATCACCAAAAATGGTGGAGGTTGAATTAAAGGCTGAATAATATATTAAATTGAAGCTGAATGAGTATATTTTCATATAAAAGAAACAGAGCAAGCAAAAGAGTTATATATTTTGAGATATTTGAAGTTTAGTTAGACAGAGTCAGAATGAGTTCGTAATCCCCTGTTCTAAATTTGGAAAATTGTAAAAAATTGTAAAAAAAATAATTATGGGATAAAGTTTATATGTTTAAAATCCTTAGTGAAACTATTTTCAAGAGAAACAAACGGAAAAAATATTTGAATTCTGTACAATGAGATAATTAATTTTTAGTGAAGAGAGTTTAGAACTGCCAAGCAGTGAAATAGGGGAACTTTAAAGAATAAACTGTACTAATTGGCTAAACCAAAAATTATGAAAACTTTATGGTAAGAAGATATGTGAATATAATTTTTGGAAAAATTTATAGATCTTAATTTGGAGTTCTGTAGCTCCATGTAAAAATAATTTAGTGACTCTGACTCAAATAGACAACTTTGAATATACATGTGAGTGAATAGTGAAATTGTAGTTAATGTTGTTTAAGTGTGGTATACACATTAAGGATGTGGAGTGGAGAGGAGGACGAGGAAAATTGGAAGAACATATGAATTATTTGTGAATAATTGGCCATATGCTCGAATATAATCGATAAACGATTGAAAAGAAATGATGTTTATAATTGTGCATTATTAGTTATAGTTAAAGTTCATGTGAGAAACTAAAGTTTCATAGTATGTGTATGTGGTATACTTGGTATATGATTTGGTATGTAGCAATGTCAGAAATGGTTTATGAATTAACTCATGTTGATAAGTTTGATACATAAAAAAATGTGGTGCTTATCCACGCTTATAATGCTTATACTATATGTTTATTTGGCTAGCATGTTTAGTGTGTATGCTTACGCTTTGGCCAAGTTGTGGCTGGATTACGCCACCTTAAATTTTTAAAATTATGCATTGAGATGGTAAGTGTCTAGAAGGAAATATACTTGTGATCATAAAATGGTGGTAAGGTTTAAAGTTTGTAATCTTATTAAAATGGTTTATCATGTGGTTAGTCTTCAAAAAGACTAGCTTGTGACTATGGTTGAGTGTAATGTTTATATCTTTTGTGATATGTATAGGAAACGGAAGTGGAAAGAAAATGAAATACTAGGTTCATGCTTGAAGTATAAAATGATGCAAAAAGGGGACGTTAAGTTAAACGATAAATATGTATTAGTATTGAACTTAATGAAATTGAATTGTACGTGAATTAAATGGAAATTTCAAATTATATGATTTGAATTAAATGAATTATTGTGGTATTGAAATGTATATTGGATTGAGAAATTGAATTGAATCGTGAACATGAGAATCATGAATTAAATGAAATGGAAATGAAGTATTGAATTGCATGAGTATGTATTGGGTCTCAGGAGCCCTATTTGTTACAAATATAGTATTTTGAAGTTATAACGTGAAGATTTATAAAAGTATGTTAAAAATTTGAAGAGTCTAAATTTGAATGAAATTTTATAACTTGGTTTAACATGTTTATAAGAGTATGTGTTCTGGTAATGCCTCGTACCCTATTCCGGCGTCGAATACGGGTAAAGGGTGTTATAATGTGACATCGCCAAATTCGGTCATAACATTAAGACCGGATTTTGGGTGTTACAGAAGCCTCTGAAGAACTTTCAACCTTGCATTCAAACCTTTAAAAAAATGTGGCTTTATGGATTAGCCCCAGGCTATTTTTAGCAAAGTTGAATCTCTCAACTTTGCCATGTGTGTGGCCAGCCAAGGGGGATCTCTTTGGCTGATGGAATTTGGTATTTTTAGCAGCCACAATCAGCTATAAAAGCCACCCCTTGCTGATCATTCAACTCATCCCTCACACTCTCATTCTCTCTTCTCCTCTTTCACTTTCTCTCAACTTTTCCTTCCCATTTTCCCTTTTGTTCAAGTGCCGATTTCTTCTCTTGGGAAAGAGGTCCTCATCAGCCATTGTTGAGTAGCAATTGAAGTGTTCATAAGCCACCTTGATAGCCGAGGACAACAGAGAATGAAGAACTGAGAACTCAGTCAAGCCGCGGAGAAACACCGGATTTGCTTCTTGTTCCCTATCTCTTTAAATTTTGTTGTTGTTTTGACAAACATGTTTATGAATATTTATGCTATTGAAATGGTTACTTTAATCAATCTAGCTTGAATTTAATCCATGTTGGGTTGATTATATTTTGCCTGCTTGAATTATATAAATTGTGTTTGTGCTGTTATAGGCCTCGGTAAGATGCTTGATTAAGGAAAAACATGCCTAAGTTATTCTTGCTATATTAATTGTTAGATAACTAATGAATTAATTATAAATCATATTGAAATTGTAATTAGTCGACATAATACTTAATCAGTGCATGTTTATTCTTCTAAGGTAGCTGAAGTTAATTTAGCATTGTATTTGGCGATACATATGCCTTGCATAAGTTGCAAGATTATTGTGATTAAACTGTTTCAAGGTAGAAATACTCTGTTACCTCACTTTATCTTTTATATGCTTGTGAAGATTGATTAATTGCTTGGATTGACATTGAAAAGTGTTCAATAGATTAGTTAATTTAATAAGTATGTATGAGTAGTAGCTAGCAAATTACCGAGTTGCCGTGAATTTATTCGTAGCAGTATAAACATAAGTTTAATAATTCTAAGTTAAAGGAATGTAATTAATCCAACACAATTATATCATCTTGATTAAACCTTAATTGAAATCATGCATAAGAATATCTTTATTTTTAATTTTTTTCCTTAGTTTTTAATCATCTTTAAACCAAAATATTTTTCATCACCAAAGTGTTTTAACATTAATTTCATAAATATTCTTATTTACAGTCCTTGTGGGTACGATAATCGACATTTACTTGTCATTTTATTACTTGTTGCGATTGTGTACACTTGCATATTTTCGTCGTTCCAAGTTTTTGGTGTCGTTGCCGGGGACTCTTTTTTTTTTAAAAAAAGCCATTATTTGTGAATCTGTTTTTACATTTTGGTTTATTTATTTTCCTGTTTAAATCTTTACTTAATCTTTCTGTGATTATTTCAGGTGTTTATGAGTATTGACCAGATTATCGACTTACTCCTTGTGGACCCTGAAATAAAACAAACCTTTCGACAGTGAAGAAGACAAGCGAACTAGAGAAGGAACGAAGAGATAAACTTTGAGAATATGAATCAAGGAAACGAAGAAAACCTTGCTCAGAATCCTATCCTAATTGCTGATGAGAGGGATAGAGCTTTAAGACAGTACGTCGTACCAATATTTAACGATTTTAATCCGGGTATTAGGAGACCCAAAATTGAGGCACAACAATTCGAGCTGAAGCCAGTCATGTTCCAGATGCTTCAAACTGTGGGCCAATTTAGTGGAATGCCTACTGAAGATCCTCATCTTCACTTAAGACTATTTATGGAAGTGAGCGATTCTTTCAAGTTAGCTAGAGTACCCAAAGATGCATTACGACTGAAGTTGTTCCCATATTCGCTAAGGGACAGAGCTCGTGCCTAGTTGAACTTATTGCCACTGAACTCCATTTCTACATGTCAAGAGTTAGCCAAGTTGAGGAATGAGATCACTGCCTTCCAACAAATGGATGTTGAGTCCCTGTATGAGGCATGGGAAAGGTACAAAGAGTTATTACGAAAGTGCCCTCATCATGGAATCCCACATTGCATTAACTTGAGACATTCTATAATGGTCTCAACTCGCACACGGGGATGGTAGTGGATGCCTCTGCTAATGGTGCTCTCCTTTCTAAGTCTTATAATGAGGCTTAAGAAATTATTGAGAGGATTGCTAGCAACCATTATCAATGGCCAACCAACCGAGCAGTGTTAGGAAGATGAGTCACTAGAATACATGGAGTGGACGCTCTCACTTCAGTCGCATCTCAGGTATCTTCAATATCCTCAATGCTTAAGAATCTTACCACTAATGGGTCTAATAGTTTTGCAGCCCAACCACCTAACCAATTTGAGAATATAACCTGTGTGTATTATAGGGAAGGACATTTGTTTGAAGAATGTCCATCGAACCCCGAATCCGTATATTACATGGGTAACCAAAACCAAAACCGAGGGAGGCAAGAACTGCAATCCAACTTTTATAACTCATCATGGCAAAATCACCCAAATTTTTCTTGGAGTAACCAAGGGGCTGGAACCAGTAACCCTTACGCCCAACCTAGACCAACTGAGCTGCCTAGTTTCCCCCAACAAGTTTACAAACCAACCCAAGCGTAACCATACAATAGCTTAGAGAATCTATTGAAGGCATACATGGCGAAAAATGATGCCACTCTAAGGAATTTGGAGAATCAAGTGGGCCAGCTTTCTACTGAACTCAGGAACCGACCACAAGGTGCTCTACCTAGTGACATGGAGAATCTGAGAAATCTGGGGAAGGAACATTGTAAAGCGTTGACATTGAGGAGCGGAAAGATAGTAGAGCCCAACACTGTCGAAGTTGAAAATGATCCAGCTGACACTCAAGATTCAGAAGAAGTTCAACCAAGTGTTGAAATTCTAGTTTCACTAGAACCAGAATCTGCAAAACCAGACAAAGTAACCTCAGGACCAGCTAATTCTGATCAACTAACAACGTCGTTAGATACAGAATTACCGCCAAGACGAATCAACCAGAATCAGTCCCAGTAATGAAACCACCACCACCCTACCCTCAAAGACTTCAGAAACAAAAGTAGGAGATTCAATTCAAGAAGTTCCTTGATGTACTCAAGCAACTTCACATCAACATCTCGTTGGTTGAAGCACTTGAGCAAATGTCGAACTACGTCAAGTTCAAGAAATTTATCTTATCTAAGAAACGAAGACTTGGAGAATTTGAGACGGTAGCTCTGACGAAGGAATGCAGTGCATATCTTTAAAACAAACTACACCTAAAATTGAAGGATCCTGGATGTTTTACCATACCGTTCAACATTGGAGCAACATATTGTGGTAAGGCATTATGTGACTTAGGTGCAAGTTTTGATGCCTATGTCAATATTTAGGAAGTTGGCGATAGGAGAAGTTAGACCAACTATAGTTACGCTTCAATTAGCAGATCGATCCTTAGCACATCCAGAAGGAGAAATCGAGGACGTATTGGTATGTCTAGATAAGTTTATCTTTACTGCTGACTTTGTAATTCTAGATTTTGAAGCAGATAAAGAAGTACCAATCATCCTAGGAAGGCCGTTCCTAGCAACTGGAAGGACCTTTATTGATGTGCAGAAGTGAGAGCTCACTATGCGTGTTCAGGATGATCAGGTAACATTTAACGTTTTTAAGTGTATGCGATTTCCTGACACAATGGATGATTGCTCTGCAGTGTCTGATTTAGAGGATTTAATAGTGGAGAAGGAACTCAACTGTGTTGAGGACCAACTGGAAATAATTTTAACATCAGATCCTCCAAATTATGAAGAGGAGAATGAATGCTTAGATTTGCTAGAAGCTAATCAAAGGGGATTTAATCCGCAATCCCGTTTTAAATCCTTGGAGTTAGAAATGAGGGACTATTATCAACCAAAAGCATCGATCGATGAGCCACCTAAATAAGAACTCAAGGTATTACCTTCTCATTTAAAATATGTTTATTTAGGTAACGCTTCTACTCTGCCTGTGATTGTTTCAGCAGAATTGACCACTAAGCAAGAAGAGAAACTTATCTTAGTTCTGAAACAATTCGAGAAGGCCATCGGATGACCATAGCCAATATTCGCAGTATTAGTCCATCTGTATGCATGCACAAGATTATCCTGTAAGATGGAAAAAAAGGGACGATCGATGGACAACGGAGACTAAACCCTATCATGAAGGACGTAGTAAAAAAAGAGATGCTCAAGTGGTTAGATACGGGTATCATCTATCCCATCTCAGACAGTTCATAGGTAAGCCCAATCTAGTGCGTGCTAAAAAAAGAGGTATCACGATCGTAGAGAACGAGAACAATGAGTTGATACCGACTAGATTAGTTACGGGATGGAGAATCTGCATCAATTACCGGAAGCTGAACAGGGCGACTAGGAAAGATCACTTTCCTTTGCAGTTCTTGGACCAGATGCTGGATAGACTCGCAGGACGAGATTACTACTATTTTCTCGATGGATACTCAGGGTATAATCAGATTACAGTAGCACCGAAAGATCAACACAAAACGACATTCACTTGCCCGTACGGTACATTTGCATTTAGATGCATGCCATTTGGTTTATGCAATGCACCTGCTACATTTCAAAGATGTGTGATGTCTATTTTTACTGACATGGTTGAGAAATATTTGGAAGTTTTTATGGATGAGTTTTTAGTATTCGAAGATACTTACGATGATTGCTTAGCCAATATAACTAAGGTACTAAGGCGATGCGAAGAAACGAATCTCGTACTCAATTGGGAAAGGTACCATTTTATGGTACGAGAAGGAGCTGTTCTAGGGCATCGGATAACGAGACATGGGATCGAGGTAGACAAAGCAAAGGTAGACGTTATTGAGGAACTCCCACCTCCAACATCTGTAAAGGGTGTTAGGAGCTTTTTGGGCCACGCCGATTTTTATCGAAGATTTATCAAGGACTTCTCCAAAGTTGCTAAACCCTTATACAAATTATTGGAGAAAGACTCTATATTCAAGTTTGATGAGGAGTGCTTAAAAGCCTTCAATGATTTGAAGATTCGATTAGTCACGGCACCCATAATCGTCACACCAGACTGAGATTTGCCAGTCGAATTGATGTGTGACACAAGTGACTTCGCAATTGGAGCTGTCTTGGGCCAGTGAAGGAACAAATTTTTTCATCCCATCTACTACGCAAGTCAAACCCTAACAGGAGCTCAACTGAATTATAAAGTAAGAGAAAAAGAGTTACTTGCTATTGTGTTTGCTTTCGACAAGTTTTGATCTTATCTGGTAGGTACCAAAGTGACTGTCTATATGGACCACTCGGTAATTAAGTATTTACTTATGAAGAAAGATGCTGAGTTGAGGCTGATCCGATGTGTACTTCTACTTCAAGAGTTCGATCTAGAAATTCATGATTGAAAGGGAGTCGAAAATCAAGTAGCAGATCACTTGTCCAGATTGGAGCCACAAGAAGGAATTCTCCTCTTATACCAATTCAGGAGACGTTTCCAGACGAACATATCCTGAAGGTAAATCATGACCATAATACCCCTTGGTTTGCTGATATTGCTAACTATTTAGCTTGTGGTTTGATGCCAATTAATAAGACGTATCAACAAAGGAAAAAGTTTCTTCACAATGTGAAGTACTATTTCTGGGAAGAGCCATATGTGTTTAAAAAGTGTGAAGATCAGATGATCAGGAGATGCGTGGTAGAAGATGAAATACCGAAGATTTTATACCACTGTCACTTAGCTCCAAGTGGGGACCACTTCGGAGGTACATGTACAACGGCCAGAGTTTGAGAATTTGAAGTAGGTCAGCAAGTCTTATTGTTCAATTCCAGATTGAAGTTCTTTCCAGGTAATCTAAAATCACGTTGGTCTGGTCCATTTACGATTAACCAAGTCTATCCATACGAAGTTGTTGAACTCCAAGGTAAGGAAGGTAATTTCTGAGTTAATACTCAACGCCTGAAACATTATTGGGGAGATAAAATTGAACGGGATAGAGTCTTGTTCATTTTATCGAATACTTAATTTTTTGTTTTTCTTTTTGAATAAATGATTTAGGGTATATTTTCAGGTAAAGTATATTTAAATAAATTCTGTCTAGGAGATTGGATTTTAAGCGAGACCGTTTGTGACCTCTCCAATCTTTCTTGGGAATTTATTTTGACATGATTTCCAAGAAATTAACCCCTAAATAAAGGGTCAATTTTGATCCAAGTTTTAATTTGCAACTCAATTTTAAATTTTCATTAAGTCTAGGGACTTAATTGAATTATTTTTAAAATTTTGCCGCTCTTTTTGTAAATAATAAAAAAACTAGGTGCCTTTCTTTGTGAATATTTTCAAAAGCATCTAGAATAAATATCTTTATTATTATTAATAATTTGATAAACTTTAATATATAATTATATTATTTATAATTTATATATTAATTTTATCAACTTAACTTAGAATTAGGAATAATTAGGAATTTTTTATTTTTGCACAATAAAATAAGAGATGGGAATCAAAAGTAAATATGGACAAGTAGTAAAGTCTAAAGTGTGGCAATAGGTATAACATGTCTAGGATTGGATCTAGGAAGAGCTTGGTACTTAAGTAGTCAAATTGACTCACCTCCTCTTTTCTGGAATACTACCTAGTGTATAGTATCTATTCACTTTAAACAATGAGGACATTGTTCATTTTAAGTTGAGGGGACCGAAAATTGAAATTATTTCCACTCAGAATAAAATTTTTCTTTTAATTATGAATATGATATATTTTTGTTCAATAAATTTGAATTTTGTTAAGTATGCTAAATTTAAGTATGAAGAAATTGATTATTTCAATAAATTGTTATGTTAGCTTAATAATGACATGAAATGTATTTCTAATAAAGCATGCAAATCATACCATAAAATTTTAGTTCTTTAGGAAAGTTAGGCATGTATTGAAGTTTAAGTCTTTAGAATTGACTTAGTAGTTTCTTGAGGCGAAATCCTAGGAAGCATGGAACATTGAAAATGATTTAGGCAACAGTTGTTTGGACCGTTTGAGCCTTTCAAGCCAACCATGATGAAATTTTTATCATTTGAAACCCAACTTTGAGACTTTATGGCCTAATTTTATTTGAACCCTTACAAAGTTAGCCATCACTTTTCTTAATTATCTTAAAAATGTCCCAAACACTAGACTTAGTACTATTCAGAGTATTCTTTGAAAATAAATTTTGGGAGTTACAAAGACGTATGAAATGCTCTAAAAATTGTAGTACATGCAGTAAAATACTTGAAAAAATAGCATATGTACTTGAAGTAAATTGCACTAAAGAGCATGTGAAAAGGAAAGAAAAGTTGATGTATTGAAGGTAATTATTTCGAAAGGTCCGATACGAGCTGAGTCTAGGGTTTTTTTTCAAACCTAAAATTATATATCTTTTACCTACCCCTAAGCCCAACCACGTTACAACCTTGTTAAAGATCTATTGATTCAAAGTTCCAATGTTACCTACATTAGTGGAGAGAAATTGTTCTATTCAACATATGAAGACATCAGTTAAGCTTAATGATTGCAGTTTAATTTTGAATAAGGGATTAAAATCAATTTGTAGGGATTAACATGCCTTTATTAAGAAACATTTAGTCTAATTTTGCTATTGTAGTAATTTTTGAGATTAATTTGAACGATATATATACTTGAGTAGCATAATTATCAAATTTCTTGTTTTTGAGCATAAGTATATTGATTTCATGATTTTGGGAAGAATGTTGTTCTGAAGGGGTTTTTCAAAAAGTGTTTTTGAGAAAATTCTTTTCAAATATGTGCATTACTCAGGACGAGCAATGAATTAAGTTTAGGGGTGTGGAAACACAAAAATTTATGTGTTTTTACATTCCCTTTTTAACTTAAAATCATGCTATTTCGGTTAAGTTTTTGTCGAAAAATAATTAAATATTATAAAATAATTAATTATGTTAAAAATATGAACATGTTGAATTTTAATTAATTTTATAGTTAATTTTGATTAATTTTGACTATTTTCGACAGATTCGCACAAAGGGCAAAAATTGGCTCGATAGGCAATGCTCGAAGAAAAAAATCGAGAAGCAATTTGAAGCATAGAGGAAAATTTATTTCCAACCTAAGATGGTCAAAAAATGTGTGTTAATTCATAATATAATTAATTTTAATTTATTCCCATTTTAATTTGGGCTAAATAAATTATTATTAATTAATTATGGAAAAAAAGGGTCTAGTTGAACCGCATTGGTTGAACCGAATCTAGTGAATCGAACTAGCCACCAATTGGGCTGCCCAGAACCGTCCATATGCTGACCCAAATCAGAATTTTAGCTGACTAAATAAGCTTGCAAAGAATCCCTTGAAAAACTTTCAACCTTGCATTCAAACCCCTCCAAAAAATGTGGCATTATGGATTTGCCCCAGGCTATTTTTAGCAAAGTTGAATCTCTCAACTTTGCCATGTGTGTGGCCAGCCAAGGGGTGTCTTTGGCTGATGGAATTTTCTATTTTTAGCAGCCACAATCAACTATAAAAGCCACCCCTTGCTGATCATTCAACTCACCCCTCACACTCTCATTCTCTCTTCTATTTTCTCACTTTCTCTCAACTTTTCCTTCCCATTTTCCCTTTTGTTCAAGTGCCGGTTTCTTCTCTTTGGAAAGAGGTCCTCATCAGCTATTTTTGAGCAGCAATTAAAGTGTTCATAAGCCACCTTGATAGCCAAGGACAACGGAGAACAAAGAACGGAGAACTTAGTCAAGCCGCGGAGAAACACTGGATTTGCTTCTTGTTCCCTATCTATTTAAATTTCATTGTTGTTTTGAAAAAAATGTTTATGGATATTTATGCTATTGAAATGGTTATTTTAATCAATCTAGCTTGAATTTAATCCGTGTTGGGTTGATTATATTTTGCCTACTTGAATTATTGAAATTGTGTTTGTGCTGTTATAGGCCTCAGTTTGATGCTTGATTAAGTAAAAACATGCCTAAGTTATTCTTACAGTATTAAATGTTAGTGATAGAGGGTTGTGCGTGGACCAAGATCGAGTTGCCAAGTCACGAGAAAACTCCTAAGAAAACTCTAACACTCGGATCTGAAACGAAACAAATGAATCAAACTTAACGAAAACCATAAAACCATGGATAATCAGCTAATAATCAGAACACGAATTAATATGGTTCCTTGGAGGCCAAGGAACGAGGTCTAAATGGCAAGAATGACTCTCCAAACTGAATCTGATCTGAAGAAGACAAAACAGCAAATTAAACTCAATTGATTAAGAAACTAAATCAGAATAGGTAATAGAATTCTTGGGCAGCAAGAAATCTAAAAATTATGATTAACGAACAGTTCTTGCTGTCAATGTTGTGCAAAGATAGATCTGGAACTTTGGAAATTGGTTGAAACGAACAAGAACAATGAAATCTGAAATCTGAAATGAAACAACAAGATCAATGTAAAACCGATCAGATCTTAGATTAAAATAATCAACACAATAAAGAGGGGTTTGGACAACAAGAAAGAGGGCTTTGTGTCCAAAAATGTTTCTTGATGTTCAAGGATGGTGCCGAATGAATTCTTGAATGTTGAATGGGGCTGGAACGCCACAAGAGAATTTAAACAAGTTAGATAAAGAAAACGACACAAGCAGAAAATTAAAACAAAGCGAACAACAAGAAAAGAGAGATAAAGTCCTAAGAAGCCTTGAAATCGATAAAGATTTCACAACTCCCTTCAAACGGCTCTAATCTCCCCTCCAATGAAGAACAATGGCAAGAAGAAGGCTGAAGATGGCTCCCACAATCAAAAAGATTGTTAAAACTACTTCTAAAGAAAACTTAAGAGAAAATTCTTAGAGAAAAACTCAAGAGAATTTGCAAACAGAAAATTCTAAAAATTTAATGTATTGTAATGTGTATAATAAGGTGGCCAACCATGCCTATTAATAGGCATTCTATCTATTTCCTAATCTCATTAGGAAAACTTAAAAAAGACCTAATTAATAAATTAAGAGGGAAATTCGACCAAGGCATTTTAATGGGCTGCTTCGGCCGAATTTTTACATATAATAATCCTAAAGTCTAAAAATTAAACTTAGATATTTAAAAAATTAAAATTTTTACAAATTGGGCCACTTTAACAATTTGGCCTGATTTTCAATTAAGTATGGTTTGACTTCTTGGTTGGGCTTTGAATCATCTTATTGGGCCTTGCCTTCAAGAACTTGGGCTTGTAGTCCATCTCCTACCGAAATTGGTTCGTTGATGCTCGTAACGGAGATCCAATGCGCCTTGGCTGCAAGATTCAGTTTCTTGGACCAAGATTTCCAAGATTTGAAATCTTGATTTTCTTGATTCTTGAAATCGCTCCAAACAACAAAATTGGGCCAAGATTCGGTTTCTTGATTTTCTTGAAAATAAGAAAGTGAATCTTGATTTTCTCTTTCATTCGTGTACGCATCTAAGGCCGTGCTAACAAATTCTTGAATGGTCCCATTTAGTTTGGAATGCATTTCTCTGGCCTTTGACCTCGTTATTGGGCTTTGTGGTAATTTGAGCCCATCATGTTCTTGAGCTTGGGTTGGGCCTTTGTGACTCGTGTCAGTAGATAACTAATGAATTAATTATTAAATTGTATTGAAATTGTAATTAGTCGACACAATACTTAATCAGTGCATGTTTATTCTTTAAGGTAGCTGAAGTTAATTTAGCATTGTATTTGGCGATACAATGCCTTGCATA
Source organism: Gossypium raimondii (assembly GCF_025698545.1). Taxonomy (NCBI): domain Eukaryota; kingdom Viridiplantae; phylum Streptophyta; class Magnoliopsida; order Malvales; family Malvaceae; genus Gossypium; species Gossypium raimondii. The sequence continues at coordinate 27,341,987 of NC_068568.1, forward strand.
ACTTGCAAGATTATTGTGATTAAATTGTTTCAAGGTAGAAATACTCTGTTACCTGACTTGATCTTTTATATGCTTGTGAAGATTGATTAATCGCTTGGATTGAATTTGAAAAGTGTTCAATAGATTGGTTAATTTAATAAGTATGTATGAGTAGTAGTTAGCAAATTATCGAGTTGCCGTGAATTTGTTTGTAGCAGTACAAACATAAGTTTAATAACTCTAAGTTAAAGGAATGTAATTAATCCAACAAAATTCATCTTGATTAAACCTTATTTGAAATCGTGCATTAGAACCTTTTTATTTTTAATTTTTTTACTTAGTTTTTAATCATCATTAAATCAAAATATTTTCCATCACCAAATTGTTTTAACATTAATTTCATAAATATTCCTTTTTACAGTCCCTGTGGGTACGATAACTTGACATTTACTTGTCACTTTATTACTTGTTGCGATTTTGTACACTTGCACATTTTTGTTGTTCCAGTACAGTACTGTTAAGGTCGCACGAGTCGCCCAAGACGACTGTGGACCTGCTGGTGGCTTTGCCACATATATTGTTACTGGCAACTTTGTTGCGATAGTGATACTAGTAGCTCTGCTACGATGCTATTACTGGCAGCTTTACTGCGATATTGGTGTGTTGGCTGGGTGGGTCAATTTTATCCCCACATGGTGTGTTGGTGGTACGGAGTAGTGTGTTGGCTGGATTGGGATGGGTTGCATTATTGCACTGCACTGTTACTATATTGGGCTAAGGTCCACACTGATTCTGTACTAGGCTAAGGCCCACACTGTTACTGTATTGGGCTAAGGCCCACACTATACTGTCACTGAATAGGGCTCAGGCCCAGACTGTTACTCCATGCTTTTTATTGAATGACTAATAGGGGATTACACACTAAGTTTTCGTAAACTCACCCCTCTCTCTGTATAGGTAATCCCCAATTGTAGGCGGGTCGGTGCTGCGAGGGACTCGGAGTTGGCCACACAACTGCAACTGTTTTACACTTGCTTTTATTTAAATTTAAAGTTTGTGTTGGGTTTTATTTATGTAATAAGACAATTTATGTTTGTTTAAATTTTTAATTGGGCTTTTGCTTACTTATTTTAAACTGCTAATTTAGGAGAAGATGAATTTTCAAAATAATTATTGTTTTCAAAGACATGAAATTTATACATTAGATTTTTCAAAAGCTTCCACGATTTTAGATCAACCTATTATAACAATAGTAGATAACAAGACAAACGTTTCAGTTAGTTGATTCATTAAATAATAACAAAGGGGTTTTTAAACTTAGAAACAAAAATTTTACCAACAAGTCAAATTTTCAAAAGACACTTCAATATGACGCCAGATTCGACCATAACACTTAGGTCGGATTTAGGGTGTTACATTTAACATGCAAATCATATTGCAATTATAATAACAGTGGCTTGATTTATATGTATATCATGCATAATCAACATTCTCATAAAATCACATATCATGAGAATTGGTATATGCACATAATTTCGCAACAAGTATTAAACCACATCAAATATCACATACGATCATAAGATGATCAGTTCGAAGTACTTGGGTATCATCTATTTTTATGGATTTAGCATCCCGTTTGAATACATAATATATTCTCAGTATTTTGTATAATGGAAATTTTTAGCAAGGTTTGAATTTTTAAATAACAATATATATATTGATGATAAGTCCATGTAAATTTTCTAATACATTAAACCCACACCTGATGATTAGCTTTTCCACTAATCTAAACTCTGATCTTCAGTGATGGAACAAAAAGATAGATCTCCCACTTGTTCTGATTTAAATGACGATTTAGTAGAGAAACACGATTATTAGTCTTGCCTATGAATTCAATCTCTAACTCTTAAGGGTTTTAGTAGAGAACTTACTCTTGTTTTCTTTTTATGAAGAAATTCGATTGATTTCTTATGGATGTAGAGAATCCAAGTGATCAAATCAACCCTTTAAAAATAATCACGTACACGGTTATAAGTAATGGAGAAATTGATATTTGTTTTCCCAATTGATACTTACGGTACTAAGAATAAGTTGGAAAGATCAACAATTGCCGGAATAATTGTTCGACGGAGGAGACTTATCTAAGGAGAAGTTCATCATCGAAATAAAAGAAAAGAATAGATTAGAACATAGAAATGATCTATGAAATTAGGAGAGGAGGAATACAAATTCAATTATAAATAAAGAAATGAAGAGGAAATGAAAATAGGTGAAGAATAGTGACTAATGGCGGTGGTAGTGTGGTGGCGCTACAGTGGCGAGATAGCGGTGGTATGGCAGTGGTAAGGTGTGGAGCGGACGTGAAAGAGGGGAGGTTTTCAGTATTGATGTGGTGATGGTTCACTGATATTGGGGTTGCCAATGGTGGTGTTTTTGTGGCAAATAGTAAAAGATGTTGTGGTTGTAGGAGGAAGAAAAAGAAAGGAGAGGAGAGAAACGTTGGAAGGAAAAACAAAAGTGAATGGTGGGTGTCTAGGTGCATAGGATGACAATAGCATGGTAAGGGAAGAAAAAATGGAAAGAAGTGGTAAAAGGCATGAAAAGTGGATCATGAGGGAACCAAGGAAGTGAAAAGGGGGCTATTGGAGGAAGGTTGACTAGATAACCAAGAAAGAATCTTCCTTTGCATGGCAACTTGGTGTGGATGGCAAGGGGGTTTACCCACCCTTTTTAAATGTTAAATTTTAAAACAAAAATATGTGAGTGAAGGGAATTGAACCTAGGATCTTAGAGAATTTAATTAAGCTTCTTACAACTAGGCTATTTACTTGCTTGTGCATGAATTGGAGAAATTAGTAATAAAAATATGGGATGCGACAATAGGAACACCCTTAACAAAGTTTCTCCACAAGAAAGAAGAGTTTGTATGGACAAAAGAAAGGCAACAGAGCTTTGAAAAGGTTAAGGCCATCCTCACTAAAGCACCTGTGTTGATTCAACCTGAACTAGAAAATAAGTTTGTGGTTTACAGTGACACCTCTACAGGGGCTAGGATGTGTGCTGATTGAGGAAGGAAAAGTGGTAGCTTATACTTCTAGGCAATTGAAGTTTCATGAGCATAACAACCCAGCTCACGATTTGGAGCTAGCCATAGTGGTGTTTGCACTTAAGGTTTGGTGACACTAATTGTATGGCGAGAAGTGTACTATCTACACAAACCATAAAAGTCTCAAGTATTTGCTCATGTAGAAGGAGTTGAACCTACAACAGAGAAGATGGATAGAGTTGCTGAAAGATTATTACTATGTGATAAGGTATCGCCCTGGAAAGGGAAATGTGGTAGTAGATGTATTAAATAGAAGTTAGTAAGTGAGTTGTGAGCTCTGTTCGCACAATTGAGTGTGACAAGTGATGGGGGATTTATCATGGAATTGCAAGTGAGACCAATGTTTTCACATAAAATCAAAGAAAAACAAGCCTTAGATGAATAATTGATGAAGAGGGTTCGCCAACTAGAGCAATGAGTGTGAGGTGACTTCGCACTAAATGATGAAGGGGTACTCTCTTTTCGTGGAAGACTTTGTGTGCCTAGGGATGGGGAGCTTCAAAGTGTTATTCTTAGGGAAGCACACAATAGTCCGTATACAATGCACCTTGGTAGTAACAAGATGTACCGTGACCTCTGTAAACTCTATTGGTGGCCTAGTTTTAAGTGAGCTATTACAGAATTTATGGCGAAGTGCTTAATTTTCTAGAACGTCAAAGCAGAGCGTCAATATCCTTCAGGACTGTTACAACCACTCAAGATTTTAGAATGGAAGTGGGAAAGGATCATTATGGATTTTGTGATAGGATTACCCATGATTGCGACTAAGATGGATGTAGTTTGGGTGATTGTATGTCGCCTAATGAAGTGTTCACACTTTTTAGCTGTTCACACAAGTTATTTTCCATAGAGGCATGAGATCCTTGATTTACTTTGAGATTTTGGAAGAGTCTTCAAGAAGTATTGGGTTCAAAACTCAACTTCAGTACTACTTATCATCCTCAAACAGATGGCCAATAAGAGAAAGTGATATAAGTATTGAAAGAGATGTTGCGTAGCTATGTTTTGGAGTTTGGAGGAAGCTAGGAACATTATTTACCTTTCTAAGAAATTGCCTATAATAATATAGGTACCAAGCCAGAATTCAGATGGCACCCTTTGAAGCTTGAAATTATGTTAAACAACTTTTTCTATGCGATTTTAAGTGAAAACGAGTAAAACGACATAATCGATAAAAATACCTAATGTTGATAAGTAAATGTTAGAGTGGGAATTTGATGTTTCCATAGAAGGGAAAGATGTTCAGCATGTCATAAAACATAAGAATAAGGATGAAGTTTATTTTTCGAGCTTTGGGGAAAAAGTATAAATATGCAAAAGTTTAAGGGCAAAATCTTAATTTTGCGAAAGTTCGAGTCAAGGACTGTTTTGCTGAATGTGAGTATTAAATAAGCTAAATTTTCTATTATAGATAAAGAAGAACGAAATCCAGGGTTAGACCGGGGAAACAAAAAGGTTGAAGACTAAGTTGCTAAATTTGATCGTATTTTGTACCGAGCTAAGTTTACAATAAATAAATGCAATATTTCAATAATTATTAATGTTGTTATTTTCCAGCAATTATGTACTTATTACATGAAATTATTTTAATGTTGACTCAATTATGAGATGATAGAGAATCAGTGTTAAAAAGTCCTGTTGAAACATTAGGAATGTATCGGATACAAATGTCATGACAATAAGGGAATAAGATCCCATGTAAGACCATCTCTAGGCCATGGCATTGGCATTATTGAGGTTATGAGCGGTCCCACATAAGACCATGTCTGGGACATGGCATTGTCACCGAGATGAGAGGTCCCCCATAAGACTATGTCTGGGAAATGGCATGGGCACCGATATGAGAACTCCCATGTAAGACCATATCTTGGATATCATGTAACATAGTCTTTTATAATTTCTTTGTATTAACTATCATTTAGGCATACATAACACCAAAACCTGTTCTTAAATAGCCATTTCAGTAGCTAATAATTATCGAGTATTTACATGATATTCATTAGCCATATCATAAGGACACGCACAAAATGATTAAGTCCCTATACATGCCACAACTTAAAACATTTCGAATCACAAAATACCGAGATGGTCTGTTGATAGTGTGAAACGATCTCTGATGCCCTTACGATCCCCGAATTGGCTTGGCGATACTATAAAAAGAAGGAAAATAAAGGGGGTAAGCATAAAGCTTAGTAAGTTTACAAGCAAATAAATAACAACATTTATCATAAATAATTATACTCGTAAATTATCATCAAGTATCATGATCTTTACTTTCTTCTTTACTTACTCTCTTACTTGTTTACTTACTTGCTTACTTAAATAACTCATGATTATAACTTACTCCTCCCTTGCTGAAATTTTTTTTTAACTGATAACTGGGATATTCTTAACCCTTATAACTCACCTGAATCTATTTATTATGCTTTTACCTAAACTTTCATGTAACATAGTCTATTTACTAGCCCGTTGAACCACTTGGAATATTAAGGATACTCCGATCTCCTGTCTGATAATAACATGCCAAAACCATGTCCCTTACATGGTCTTACATGGGATGTTTCCTATACTGCGAATGTCATATCCCAGATATGGTCTTACATAAGAGGTCTCATATCGGTGCCCATGCCATGTCCCAGACATGGTCTTACGGGGGACCTCTCATCTCGGTACCAACGCCATGTCCCATACATGGTCTTACATGTGGTCTCATCCTCCTAATGTCATGATATTTGTATCTGATACATTTCTAATGTTTCCATGGGACTTGTTAAAACTGATTCTCTATCATCTCATACTTGAGTCAACATTTAAATAATTTCATGAAATAAGTACATAATTGCTGGAAAATAATAACATTAATAATAATTATTGAAATATTGCATTTTTTTACCGTAAACTTACTTCGATACAAAATACGATCAAATCTAGCAACTTAGTCCTCAAACCTTTTCTTTCCCCGGACTAACTTCAGATTTCGTTCCTCTTGATCTATAATAGCAAATTTAGCTTATTTAATACTCACATTCATCAAAACAGTCCCTGACTCAAAATTTGGTCAAAATACGATTTTGCCCCTAAACTTTTGCATAATTTCAGACTTCATCTCTTATTCTTATGTTTTATGATATGCTGAACATCTTTCCCTTCCATGGCAACATCAAATTCCTACTCTAACATTTACTTATGAACATTAGGTATTTTTACCGATTATGTTGTTTTGCTCGTTTTCACTTAAAATTGCCTAGAAAAAGTTGTTTAACATAATTTCAAACTTCATATTCTACCATAAAACATCAAAATAAACATATTTCACCTACGGGTATTTTTCCAAATATGAACCCTAACACGAATTAATGGTAGAATAAGCTAAACCGAGCTATGAGGGTTCCAAAAATGTAAAAAAAACATTAAAAACGGGGCTTGGACGCACTTACTATGAGCTTGAGAAAGTGAAAAAACCCTAACATTTACTTATGAACATTAGGTATTTTTACTGATTATGTCATTTTGCTTGTTTTCACTTAAAATCGCCTAGCAAAAGTTCTTTATCATAATTTCAAACTTCATAATCTACCATAAAACAACAAAATAAACACATTTCACCTATGGGTATTTTTCCAAATATGAACCCTAACATGAATTTAATGGTAGAATAAGCTAAACCGAGCTACTAGGATTCCAAAAATGTAAAAAAAAATGGGGCTTGGATGCACTTACTATGAGCTTGAGAAAGTGAAAAAACCCTAACATTTACTTATGAACATTAGTTATTTTTACTGATTATGTCGTTTTGCTTGTTTTCACTTAAAATCGCCTAGCAAAAGTTCTTTAACATAATTTCAAAATTCATATTCTACCATAGAACATCAAAATAAACACATTTCACCTATGTGTATTTTTCCAAATATGAATTGTAACAGGAATTAACGATAGAATAAGCTAAATCGAGCTACGAGGACTCTAAAAACATAAAAAATTAAAACGGGGCTTGGATGCACTTACTATGAGGTTGAGAAAGTGAAGAAACCCCAGCTATGGAGTCCCTTGAAGTTTCGGCCATTATGGAAGAAGATGAGCACATTTTGCCATCTTTTTCCCTTTTAATTCCTTTTATTACCAAATGACTAAAATGTCCTTCATTAAAACTTTAGTTATTTTTATCTATGCATGCCCATTTTTTTCCATGAAAATCTAATGGTCTAATTACCATTTAAGGGCCTCTACTTCAATTATGCACTTCTATTTACCCACTTTTGCAATTAAACCCTAATATGCAATTCAGACATGCAATCGTTGAAATTTATTATCGGTATTCTAACACATGCATCCAATTAATCGATAAATCATAAAAATTAATCACAACAAAATTTTCTATCTCAGATTCGTAGTTTCACAACCACTATTCCATTTAGGCCCTATTTTGAGTTGTTGCATTTCTCCCCCATTAGGGATTTTCGTCCCCGAAAATCTTACCTGTGAAAAGGTTTGTGTACTATTTTCGCATAGCCTCTTTGGGCTCCCATGTAGCCTCGTCTACCCCATGCCTATTCCATAATACTTTCACTAGTGCAATACTTTTGTTCCTTAGTTGCTTGGTCTCTCGACCTAGAATTTTTACCGGTTCTTCACCGTAAGTCATGTTTGGCTGAATCTCAACCTCTGTCTGAGAAATCACATGTGACAGATCTGAACGATAACGGCGTAACATAGACACATGGAATACATCATGAATCGTCTCTAACTCAGTCGGCAAAGCTAACCGATATGCTAAGGGCCCAACTCTTTCAGTCACCTCGAACGGTCCAATAAAACGTGGACTTAGTTTACCTTTTCTTGTGAAATCTGAGAACTTTCTTCCACGGGGATACTTTCAAAAATACCCTGTCACCAACCTAAAAATCAATCTCTTTTCTTTTCAAATCTGCATAGGATTTCTGTCTATCTGAAGCTGCTTTCAAGCAATATCTAATGACTTTTACTTTCTCTTCTGTTTCTTTGACTAGATCAGCTTCGTAAATCTGATTTTCTTTAAGCTCTGTCTAATACAAAGGCGTACGACACTTACATCCATGCAAAGCTTCATAAGGTGCCATCTTCAAACTTGACTGATAACTATTACTATAGGCAAACTCTACCAACGACAAATATTTCTCCCAACTACCTTGAAATTCTAAAAGACAACATCTGAGTATATCCTCAAGTATCTGAATAACTCTCTCCGACTGACCATCGGTCTGAGGATGGAAAGCTATAGTAAAACTCAATTTTGTTCCCAAAGCTTCCTGCAATTTCTTCCAAAACCGCGAAGTAAATCTTGGATCTCTATATAAGATAATCAATAATGGTACTCTATGTAGTCTGACTATCTCTGAAATATACAACTCGGCCAACTTGTCAAGTGAATAATCCATACGAACTGGGATAAAATGAGCCAACTTCGTTAGCTTATCAATCACAACCCATACTGCATCTTTCTTTCTCAGTGTCAACGGTAACCCTGTCACAAAATCCATGGTAACTCGATCCCATTTCCACTCAGGAACAAATTCTGAAATATCTCTTTTCATTCCTGTCCACCAATACGTTTTCTTCAAATCATTATACATCTTTGTACTACCTGGGTGAATAGACAAAGAATTGCTATGTGCTTCCTGTAAGATCTTTCAAATAAGCTCATCATTCTTTGGTACACATATTTGATTTCTGAACATCAAACAACCATTAGAACCGATCTGAAAATAAGACTCTACACCTGACTCGCGCTGACCTCTTTTAGCTTGCAACTCATTATCATCTTTCTGAGCTTTATAGATTTCTTCAATAAACATCGGTTTAGCTCTCAACTCAGCTAAAATAGAACTGTCATCTCAATGTAAATAAAGACTTTCTGCTCAAGGCATCACCAAGAATGTTTGCCTTACCCGGGTGATAGTCGATCACTAGCTCATAATCTTTAATCAACTCTAGCTATCTTCTTTGCCTCCAATTCAAATCTTTCTGGGTCATCAAGTATTTCAAACTTTTATGGTCAATGAATATTCGGCACTTCTCACCGTACAAGTGATGTTCCAGATCTTCAACACAAATATAATAGCAGCTAGCTCTAAATCGTGCATCGGGTAGTTTTTCTCATGTGGCTTTAGCTGTCTGGAAGCATATGCTATTACTTTACCTTCCTGCATAAGTACACAACCCAATCCAGTCAAGGATGCATTACTATAAATCACAAATTCTTTACCCAGTTCTGGCTATACTAAAATAGGAGCTTCAGTGAACAATGCCTTTAACATGTCAAAACTCTACTAACACTTCTCAGTCCATTGAACTTGACATCTTTCCGCAACAACCTTGTCAACGGGGTAGCTATCATGAAAAATCCCTCCACAAATCGTCTATAATAACCAGCTAATCAAAGAAAACTTCTAACCTCTAACACATTTCTGGGTGGTTTCCACTCAACAATTGCTGAAATTTTACTCGAATCAACTTTAATACCATCACCTGAGACAATGTGTCCAAGGAATCGGACTTCTCGAAGCGAGAACTCACTTTTACTAAACATGGCATACAATTGATTATCTCTCAAAATCTGTAAAAACTATTCTCAAATGTTCGACATGTTCAATCTCATTAGGAGAATAAATTAAAATATCATTAATAAACACAACTACAAATTTTTCCAAGTACGGCTGAAAATTCGGTTCATTAAATCCATGAATATGGAAGGAGCATTAGTGAAGTCAAATGGCATCACAAGAAACTCATAGTGACCATACCTAGTCCGGAAAGCAGGCTTCGGAACATCTGACTCTTTAACCTGCAATTGATAGCAACCGGATCTCAAATCTATCTTGGAGAACACAGTGGCTCCCTTCAATTGGTCAATCAGATTATCAATTCTAGGCAGTGGATATTTATTCTTTATTGTTACTTTGTTAAGCTGCCGATAATCTATACACAACCTCATCGAACCGTCTTTCTTTTTTACAAAAAGCACTGGTGCGCCCCACGGAGAACAATTAGGCCTTGCAAAACCTTTATTAGTTAAATTCTGCAATTGAGCTTTCAATTTTTTCAATTCCAACGGGGCTATTCTATAAGGAGCAATAGAAATGAGAGTGGTACCTGGAACCAACTTAATACCAAACTCAACTTCTCTAATAGGAGGCAAACCTAGCAATTCTTCCGGAAACACATCGAATAACTCACAAACTACTGGCACTGATTCAATTTTCAACTCTGGATCTTTAGTATTCAATACAAAAGAAAGATAAGCTTCATACCTTTTTCTCAAACATTTTTTAGTAGACATAACAGAAATCATGGCAAGAGAACTATTTGACTCATCTGAATTAACCCGGATAATATCACCATTTTTGCATTTCAACTCAATGTATTTCTTTTTGCAATTCACTATCACATCATGGGCAGTCAACAAATCCATACCAAGAATCACATCAAACTCATCAAATGGCAATAGCATAAGATCGGCCGGAAAACAGTGACCTCTAATCATCAAAAGGTAATTTTTACATATTTTGTCTACCAACACATACAGGCCTAATGGATTCGATACTTTAATCACAAATTTGGTAGATTCCATGGGTATGTTCATATTAGGCATCAATCTCATGCAAACATAGGAATGGGTCGAACCTAGATCAATCAAAGCAATAACACTAGTATCATAGAGAGAAAATGTACCCGTAATCACATCAGGGGAGGATGCCTCTTCACGAGCACGAATAGCATAAGTCCTTGCGGGTGCTCTAGCATCTGGTCTAGCTGCTGAGTCTCTGGACGTACCCTTGTTACTTGCTCCAACTCCCAGATTACTCTATGGTCTACCTCTACTAGGAGTATTTCCCGATCTTGCACTCGATATTAGTTCTCTTTTACTGTTTCGGGACAATCCCGACTAGAATGATCTAGTTGACCACATCTAAAACAAGCACTTTCATTTGCTCGGCACTCACCGAGATGGCATCTACCACATTGAGCACACTTTGGTCTAGGTGGTCAAGTACTACCCACACTTGCGACTGTAGTAGTCTGAGCTCTTGAACCCACAAATCTTCTACCTCTGTTTCAACTAGGATACCCGGCTAAAAAATTTGATCTAATAGAGAACTCTTTAGGCCTCTTGGATGTAGACTGAAGTGATCTGCTCATATGCCTGTTCTTCGTGTCTTGAACCTCAATTTCAGCTTTGCCCTTTTCTTTTTCTTTTAACAACTCCTTTTCCTTACAGGCTCTTTCAACTAGAACAAAAAACTCTTTTATCTCTAGAATGCTAACTGAAAGTCGGATATCATCATTGAGCCCATCCTCAAATCTTTTGCGCCTCTGTAGACACACACTCTCGAGCATAATTGTTGAGTCTAACAAATTCACGTTCATACTCGGTTAAAGTCTTCTTACTCTACTTTAACTCAAGGAATACTATTCTTTTCTGGTCAATAAACCTCTAACTGATATACTTTTTACAGAACTCCTCCTGAAAGAAATCCCAAGCTCTCTCGCTTGGTACAACTGACATAAGAGCGTTCCACCAATGATAGGCCAGATATCTAAGGAGTGAACACACTTCATGCATTCCTTAGGTGTACAGGATAACTCATCAAAGACTCTGATAGTATTCTCAAGCCAAAATTCTGTTCTCTCTGCATCATCATCTTTAGTAGCCCGAAACTCTTCAGCCCCTTGTTTTTTGATCTTATCAACTAGTTGCCTTTCTCTTATAACTGTACCTGTGACTGAGGAAGCTACATGGGGGATCAGAGTATCATGAGGGGGTGGAGGTCTTACAATCGGATTCGTACGAACGAACTCGGCAAACCATTCATTCATAGCTTGAAAGAAAGCTTCTTGAGCCCCTCCTCCCTGACTAACTGTAACGGGCCTTTCACTACTATCTGGTGGCACCGTCCATTCTACGGGAGCAGGCACATTACTCTCTACATCATCTGCACTAGCTCATCCGGGATCCATAACTATAAAAGAAAAACATTTTAAAATCATCAAGAGTTGTCACACTATCAAAATACAAGTATGGCATGTATAGCTAGACTCTTATTCATACTAAATATTCTAAGAACCGACTAAATCTGGCTATGATACTAATAAATGTAACACCCCTTACCCGAGACCATTGCTGGAGTCGAGCACGAGGCGTTACCTGACTTAACTTACTAATTTGAAGCATAAAAATTTACTTTTCAAATTAATTCACTCACGTTCAATCAATATGTCCTTAAAAAAGGCCCTCGATACCCTAATACATGCAACGAAAATAGTTCGAGTCCAAACCAGGGACATTAAAATTTTTTCTGAATACTTAAATAAATCAAAACAATTTATTTCACTATTTAGAATAAAACTATCCACTTGCACCACAGTCACTAATGTAATTATAACTCGAGTACGAAACTCAAAATTTAGATCCATAAATTTTCCCTGAAACTAGACTCATATATCTTGTTATCATAAAATTTCTAGAATTTTTGGGTTAGCCAAATAATACAGTTAATTCATTAAAATCTCCCCTATTTCACTATCCAACGGTTCTGACCTCTATTCACTAAAAATCAATTATCTCATTGTATGGGCTTCATATGATGCTTCCGCTTATTTTTATTGAAAATAGACTCACTAAGGAATCTAGGCATATAAATTATGACTCATAATTCTTTCTGTACAATTTTTTAATTATTTCCTAAAGTCAAAGTAGGGGACTTCAAAAACCATTCTGACATTGTCTCACTAAAATTCAAATATTACAATATATATAATTCCTTTGCCTACACCATTTCTTTCATGTGAAAATAGACTCGATAAGCTTTAATTCTATATCTCATTCACTCTCTAATTTCTTTCTACTATCCTTGGTGATTTTTACGTCAATGCTGTTGTCTAAAAACTGTTCCTTTGAAAATTTTTACTCTTTTATAATTTCTTTGTATTAACTATCATTTAGGCTTACATAAGACCAAAAAATGTTCTTAAATAGCCATTTCAATAGCTAATCATTATCGAGTATTTACATGCTATTCATTAGCCATATCATAAGGACACACACAAAATGACTAAGTCCCTATACATGCCATCACTTAAAAGGTTTTGAATCACAAGATACCGAGTTGGTCTGTTGATATTGTTAAATGGTCTCCGACATCCTTACGATCCCCAAATTGACTTGGCGATACTATAAAAAGAAGATAAATAAAGGGGTTAAGCATAAAGCTTAGTAAGTTTACAAGCAAAAAAAAAAACAACATTTATCATAAATAATTATACTCATAAATTATCATCAAGTATTATGATCTTTACTTTCTTCTTTACTTACTCTCTTACTTGTTTACTTACTTGCTTACTTAAATAACTCATGATTTTAACTTACTCCTCCCTTGCTGAAATTTTTTTTCTCAACTGATAACTGGGATATTCTTAACCCTTATAACTCACCTGAATCTATTTATTATGCTTTTACCTGAACTTTCATGTAACATAGTCAATTTACTAGCTCGTTGAACCACTTGGAATACCAAGGATACTCAGGTCTCCTATCTGATAATAACATGCCAAAGCCAGGTCGCAGACATGGTCTTACATGGGATGTTTCCTGTACTGTGAATGTCATATCCCAGATATGGTCTTACATAAGAGTTCTCATATCGGTGCCCATGCCATGTCCCAGACATGGTCTTACGGGGGACCTCTCATCTCGGTACCAACGCCATGTCCCAGACATGGTCTTACATGTGGTCTCATCCACCTAATGCCATAACATTTGTATCCGATACATTCCTAATGTTTCAACAGGACTTTTTAACATTGATTCTCTATCATCTCATACTTGAGTCAGAATTAAAATATTTTCATGAAATAAGAACATAATTGTTGGAAAATAACAACATTAATAATAATTATTAAAAAATTGCATTTATTTACCGTAAACTTACCTCGGTACAAAATACGATCAAATTTAGCAACTTAGTCCTCAACCTTTTTCTTTCCCCGGTCTAACTCCAGATTTCGTTCCTCTTGATCTGTAATAGCAAATTTAGCTTATTTAATACTCACATTCATCGAAACAGTCATTGACTCGAACTTTGGTAAAATTATGATTTTGCCCCTAAATTTTGCATATTTACTTTTTACCCTAAAGCTCAGAAATTAAACTTCATCCCTTCTTCTTATGTTTTATAATATGCTAAACATCTTTCCCTTTTATGGCAACATCAAATTCCCACTCTGACATTTACTTATGAACATTAGGTATTTTTACCGATTATGTTGTTTTGCTCGTTTTCACTTAAAATCGCCTAGCAAAAGTTCTTTAACATAATTTCAAACTTCATATTCTACCATAAAACATCAAACTAAACACATTTCACCTATGGGTACTTTTTCAAATATGAACTCGAACATGAACTAATGGTAGAATAAGCTAAATCGAGCTACGAGGACTCCAAAAACATAAAAAAAAACATTAAAAATGGGGCTTGGATGCACTTACTATGAGGTTGAGAAAGTGAAGAAACCCTAGCTATGGAGTCCCTTCAAGTTTCAGCCCTTATGGAAGAAGATGAGCACATTTTGCCATCTTTTTCCCTTTTAATTCTTTTTATTACCAAATGACTAAAATGCCCTTCATTAAAACTTTAGTTATTTTTATCTATGCATGCCCATTTTTGTCCATGAAAATCTAATGGTCTAATTACCATTTAAGGACCTCTACTTCAATTATGCACTTCTATTTAGCCACTTTTGCAGTTAAACCCTAATATGTAATTCAAACATGCAATCGCTGAAATATCTTAGTATTCTAACACATGCATCCAATCAATCGATAAATCATAAAAATTAATCATAATAAACTTTTCTATCCAGGATTCATGGTTTCACAACCACTGTCCGTTTTGGCCCTATTACAAGACGTTACACAAACGGTGCCATTTTAATACTAGATTGATATTTGTTATTATAAGCAAACTCAGCTAACGGTAGATATTTTTTCCAGTTACCCTCAAACTTGAGTATACAACATCGTAGCATGTTTTCCAGAATTTGTATTATTCGTTCTAATTACTCGTCCATATTAGGATAGAACGATGTACTGAAATTGAGTTTAGTGCCCAAAGCCTCGTGAAGTTTTCCCCAAAATCTCGATGTAAACCTCGGATCATGATAAAAAATAATAGATGTTGAAACTCTAGGTAATCTTACAATCTCTGACACATATAATTCCACTAGCCTCACAAGTGAGTAATCTGTTCTGACTAGAATAAAGTGGGCCGACTTAGTCAATTTGTCAACAATCACCCAGATCAAATCTTTCTTTTTTAGAGTTACAGGTAATCCAGATACGAAATCCGTCGTGACTCACTCCCATTTCCACTCAAGAATCATAACAAATTGTAATATCCTGACGACACCTAATACTCCGCCTTTACTTATTGACAAATCAAATATTTAGCCACGAACTCACAAATCTCACGTTTCATACCCGACCACCAGTACATCTATTTCAAATTACAATACATCTTTATGCTACCTAGATGAATAGAATATGTACTACTATGAGCCTTTGATAGAATATCGCATTTCAAATTTAAATTATTCGGAACACAAATTCTATTGCGATAATGCAATGTACCATTATCACCAATAACTTATTCAATAGTCAAATTATCCTGAACCAAGTTTCGTTTCATTATCAACTTCGGATCGTCATTTTACAACTCTCAAATTCGTACAGAACCATCGGCATTCAGAGTTGAATGAGCGTTCAACGCTTGAAGTGCAAACAATGATGACTTTCGACTGAGTGCATCCGTAATTACATTAGCCTTTTCCCGGATGATAATTAGTAACCAAATCATAATGTTTTAGTAGCTCTAACGAACATCGTTGTCTCAGATTTAGCTCCTTCAGGGTCATTAAATATTTTAAGCTTTTGTGATTAGTATACACATGACATTTCTCACCATATAAATAATGCCTACATATCTTCA
The DNA here is from genome assembly GCF_025698545.1 of Gossypium raimondii. Classification (NCBI taxonomy): domain Eukaryota; kingdom Viridiplantae; phylum Streptophyta; class Magnoliopsida; order Malvales; family Malvaceae; genus Gossypium; species Gossypium raimondii. Next base: position 27,358,091 of record NC_068568.1, read on the forward strand.
AAGCGAAGACAATCGTGGGTACCTAGATATCGTGAGTAGGATAATTTCTTTCATGCGGCTTTAACTGTCAAGAAGCATAAGCTACTACTTTCCCTGACTGCATTAACACACAACCTAAACCATTGAGAGATGCATCACTGTAAACAACATATGCCATCCCCGATTCAGGGTGAGTTAATACTAGAGCTTCTGTTAACATGTTCTTTAGTTGATCAAAACTCTTTTGACATTTAGAAGACCAAAAAAATTCGAGGTTTTTCTGTAGTAACCTGGTCATAGGTGAAGCAATGATTGAGAAGTTTTTAACAAATCGTCGATAGTATCCGGCTAATCCTATGAAACTTCAAACTTCAGAAACATTCTTTAGGATTTTCCAATTAACAATCGCCGTATCAACCTTGATTCCATCAACAGATATAACAAGTTCCAGAAAATCAACTTCCCGTATCCAGAATTCACATTTACTGAATTTCACATATAGTTGTTTTTCATGCAAATTTTGCATCACTGCTCTTAAATGTTCGACATGTTATGACTTGTTTAGTGAACCAATCAATATGTCATCAATGAATACCACAACAAATTGATTCATGTACGACTGAAATACCCGATTCAGCTAGTCCATAAATGCCGCAGGAGCATTAGTCAAGCCAAATGGCATCAACAAAAATTTATAGAGACCATATCTAGTTCTGAATGAAGTTTTCGGTACATCTTACTCTTTAACTCGTAGCTAATAATATCCAGATCTTAAGTCAATCTTTGAAAACAGTGTAGCCCCTTTTAACTGATCGAATAAATCATTAATAGGAGGTAACGAGTATTTATTCTTAATGGTGGCTTTATTTAGTTGTCGATAATCTATAGATAATGTCATTGACCCATCTTTTTTCTTCACAAACAAAACTGGAGCACTGCAAGGTGACATGCTCAGTTAAATAAATCTGTGATCTAACAACTCTTGCAATTGTACTTTTAGTTCTTTCAATTCTGTAAGTGCCATCCTGTATGGTGTTATTAAAATTGGAGCTGTTCTAGGAATAAGTTTGATCATAAATTCTACTACTCGAGTCGGTGGCAACCCAAATAGTTCTTCAGGAAAAACATCAGCATATTATTTTACTATCGACGCTTGTTCCATTTTTTATTCAGCCACTTTCAATTCAAGAATGTAAGCTAAATAAGCTTCACATCCCTTTTTAATAAATTTTAGAGTTGACAGTGCTGAAACTACATTTGTAATACAATCGACCCCATCTGCCCTAACATAAATAAATTTACCATTCAGACCCTTCAAACTAACTTATTTCCTTTGGTAACTCACTATTGCATCATGCTCAGACAACCAATCCATTCCCAGAATGAGATCAAAATCATCAAAAGGTAACAACATCAAACTAGTGGGAAAATTGTAACCCTTAACTTTTAGTGGATACGATTTACATATCTGATTAACTAAAACACACTGACCCAATGGATTCATTGCTTTGACAGTATAATCAGTGAACTCAACAGGCAAATTCTTTTTATCTACTAATGCAGTGCATATATACAAGTGAGTTGATCCAGGATCAATCAATGCATATACATGAATATTAAAGAGAGAAGAAGTACCCACAATAACGTCTGGGGTAGTAGCTTGCTCACGAGCTCTGATTGCATAAGCTCTAGCTGGTGTTCTCACATCAAATCATTCATTCATCTCACTATACTTCTCTTATACCAGAAGTAGTATTTCTAGCATTTCCAGATTGCTTACCTCTATGTGAGGTTGCTTCAGGTTTGTTTGTTTGATTACAAAAAACATTCTGCCTTTTCAGATAATCATGAAGGAAATGATCAGTAGATCCACAATGGAAAGAAGCTCCTAACTTTGGTCAACACTCACCAAAATGCCTTTTGTTGCAATCATCACAAACATGAATGGTTCTCTTAACATTCCTTACTCTTCCAACCTAGCCGTTGGATAATTAATAAACTTAAAATTGTTTTGCCTTGATTTATCTCTGCTAGTGAACTCTTAAGGGGTAGCCAGTTAACTTGTCTCAGTTATAAATTTCTTCGATGGTGACGTTTGAGCAGGCATGAACGACCCTTTTTGTTAAAATCTCAAAATTTATAATATGACTGTCATTTACTTTTGCAAATTTCTTCAATTTTTTAGGCTCGTTTCGAAAGTTCTACAAATTCCCATATCTTTAATATTGGCACAGACATACGAATATAATCATTCAACCCATCTCCAAATCTAATACACATTTCTTCTTCATTTGACACTATATTACGGGCATATTTGCTTAAATGTACAAATTCCCGTTCATACTCAACTACAGGCCGATTCCCCTATTTTAATTTAAGAAATTCTTTGTTTCTCTTATCAATAAACAAATGAATTACATACTTCTTCTTACATTCAATCTAAAAGAAGTACCAATTAATTCGATCATTTGATGTCATCGTGGTCAAAGTGTGTAACAACCCATTTTTAGTGAAATCAAAACAATGGTTTTGGGACCACAAATCTGATGTCAAAATAGTTATTTTCTTAATATTTTAATTTCTACAGCATGTTAGTAGGGTCGTATAAAAAATTTTGTTAAGAAATTTTATCGTTAGCATACTTAATTTAACAAAAAGGACTAAATTACATAAGGTTCAAATTTGAGTTATATAAGTGAAAAGTGTCAAATTGTAAAGAAGTTGGAATATGAGTGGCCTTGAATGGTAATTAGACCATTAATATAATTAGTGGACAAAGATGGACATCTTTTTAATGGTTCATTTGGTAAATTAATAAAATATCATAAAATAAAATAAGTAAAAGAAAGATATCATCTTTCTTTCTTTCTTCTTCAATCAAAATTAGCACCTAAAGAAGCCATTAAAGACCTTTCAGGTTTGGCCATAGTCCTTATATGCATGTAAGTGCATTTTTATTCCTTTTTTAATGATTTTTATGTTTTTGGAGTCGTAGCTTAATCTAGCTAGCCCGGGGACTAATTTGAAATTTTTTTAAATGTTTAAAGTTTTACCATGAATGTATATATATTATTTATGATGTTTGATGGAAGAAAATAAATGGTTGTTGTTAGTTAAACAACTTATGTAAAGGGAATTTTGATGAATTTGTCAACTAGGGATTAAATTGAAAAATAGAAAAAATATTCATGGTGAATTTGTGAAAAAAAGAAATGTAGCGCTTGCTAAGGACCTAAATTAAATTAGGTTGTAGTGGGTTGGCACCAAATTGCATGAAATTTCATTTTATAAGGTTATGGACTAAATTGTCATGAATTCAAAATTATAGGGGCAAAAGCATAGTTTTGCCAAAATATAATTTTTGGATTGAATTGAATAGAATGAAGTTTGAATGAGTTAAATTTGATTATTTAGATCAAGAAAAGCAACTTACGTATTTAGATTGGGGAAAGGAAAGAGTGTTGGATTAGTCGATCATATTTCTTCATTTGTGATTGAGGTAAGTTTGTATATTTATTTAGCATTTTAATATTCTCAATTTAAATATTATCATGTTGTATTACGATCTTACTACTCTATAGAAATATCCAACGAAATTTTGCTGACTTCTAGATTCTTTTTGAACATGTCATTAGAGGTTATCGTGTTTTGGGTGCTAGTCTTGAACGTCCTACCGGCTGCTGAGTTTTCGGCATGTGTTGTAGTTACTTGGCAGCTTGTGTGAGCAACACCGTGTAGCTACGTTTCGACCAACAACTTGTGTGAACAGACCCACTTATGGCTCGAGAGAGAGCATTTATTGAGAAAAGAGAAAGAAATGGTTTCGACCAAATGTTAGCACACAGTGTGTGACATTCCCACATATCAAATATTATTCTAGTGGTTCAACGAGTATACAAAGGGAAAGAACGACAGATATTTCGACAAGTAATGCTATGAAAACATGAGAAATGTATGAGTTGATGATGATTAAAATATGCCTAGCCATGTTCATGAAAACATGAATGCCTATATGTTATGTTCATAAAAGCTATTATGTTATGTAATGAGTTTGCTAAGTTATGTGGTTATCACTAACTTGAATGGTTGTTATTGCTTAGGCTTGTGCCAAGCTATGTTGGATTAATTCAAACTTACATTTAAGCTTATATATTGTAATGGTAAGCATTGTTTATGATTTACGAACTTACTAAGCATTGAATGCCTACTTTGTGTTGTTTTTTTCATGTCTTTAGATAATTGAAAGCTCGTTCGGGTTTGAAACTTGTCAGAGATCCATCACACTAACCCTCGGCTATTTCAGTAGATTTTGGTGTTTCAAAGTTTTGGTTATAATGGCATGTATAGGTGTTTTGTTTGATATTTTAGCCATTTGTTTTTGGCTTGTGTTTAGGGCATTTTGGATGGTGAAATGATGTTAATTTTTTGCATGTATATATTTTGCCTTAAAATGGTTGATATCATAGTGTATGATGCTTGAATGATTGAAGATGGAATGGTAGTTATATATGTATGTGATAAATGGTTTTTTGAAATGTTTGAATATGGTGAATTGGCCTCACATGCCTGGCACACGGGCGTGTGGCTTGGTCGTGTGACCTAAGTCAGTGAGTTACACGGGCATGGACACGGGCTAGGACACAATCATGTGTCTCTACTTCGAATGTCCACATGACTTAGGACACGGGCGTGTCTCTCGGCCGTGTGAGTCATACGGCTATAGGACCTCTGCAATTTGAAATTTTGTATATTTTTCAAAAAACCCTACATGTTTACAATTTAGTCCCAACTCAATTCTATTATGTTTTTAGGGCCTCGAGGGCTCGTATAAGGGAAAATGTGCTTAAGTTTGAAAATTGTTGCCATGTTTTATGTTATGTTTCGTATATGTTAAATAAATGTTTGTTGGATGATGTTAACTTCTCGTAATACTCCGTAGCCCAAATCCAGTGACATATATGGGCTATGGGTATTACATTTATTGGTATCAGAGCTATAATTTAGCCGATTCTTGGACTGAAAGTAGCGTGTGTGAGTCTAGCAATACATGTCATTGTATAACCTGTGATAGTGTGAAATCTCCTGACTCGTTTTGAAATAAGTTTTCATATAGTAATAAATTCCAACCGAGCTGACTCTGATGTAATAGAAAGTAACGTGCAAGCCTTTGTCCACGGAGCAGTGTCGAGTGGTTCAAGGATCGTATCTGAGGGCCGAGAAAGAGAGGCAAAGTAAGCCTTCCTCCCGATGATGAGCGAGTGGTTCACTTATTTTGTTCAAATGAATCTGGCCGCTCAACAACCTCCATCCCCACTTGTTCCGTAACCAGTCCCCGTTGTTCCTCAAGGTTTGGAACCTTTACGCCTTAATAAGCCATTTGTTGATAAAATTAGCAAATATGGGGCGTAGAATTTAGGGCTACAGTTGAAGACGATCTCGAGCGAGCAAAATTCTTGTTAGAGAACACAATCAGAGTCTTTGATGAGTTATCTTGTTCACCGACCGAGTGTGTTAAATGTGTCGTATCTCTATTGAAAGATTTAGCCTACCAATGGTGGAATACATTGGTTTCTATTGTGCGGAGAGAACGTAGACTGGAAATTTTTCCAAACTGAGTCCAGAAAGACATATATAAGTTAGAGCTTTCCTGATCAGAAACGTAAAGAATTCCTTGAACTTAAATAGTGTCGTATGTTAATATCTGAACATGAAAGAGAATTCATCAGGTTGAGCAACTATGCCCGAGAATGTATTCCAACTAAGGTTGTTATGTGTAAACGGTTCGAAGACGGGTTAAATAAAGATATAAAGCTTTTAGTCAGAATTCTCGAGTTGAAAGAATTCATTATTTTAGTTGATAGAGCACATAAAGCCAAGGCGCTTAAGAAAGAGAAAACGAAATCTGATTTTGATGCTAGAGACTCAAGAAAGAGACCAATTGAGAAGTCGTATCGTCATCATCGAAGAGATCGAGCAAACATCATAATTGTTCGAGTACTTTAGTGGGATATCCTAGCAGGGATCGAGGCAAACAACATGCGAGTTCTAAAGCTCAAGCTACGTCAGTAGTGAGTGTTGGCAGTGTTAAAGCCAACAAGGCTGATTGTCAGTGATATGGATGATGACACTTTGGTGAGCGTCGGATGAAAGATAGAGCTTGTTTCAGATGTGGCTCACAAGAACACTTTATTCGGGATTTCCTGAGTTAACTGAAAAAGAAAAGATTCAGACTATTCGATCGAGTAATACAACTACAAGAGGGAGACCGCCGAGGAATCCTAGAAATATGGATAATAGTTGTAGTGCGACTAAGGACTCTATTGTGAGGTCCAAGACACGAGCACCAGCTAGAGCCTATATGATCTGTGCGCAAGAGGAAGCTTATGCTCTAGATATTATTATTGTCACTTTTTTATCTTTGACACTAATGTTATTGCTTTGATTGATCTGGGATCAACTCGTTCGTATGTATGCACAAATCTAGTGTCAAGTAAGAGTTTACATGTTGATTCCACTGAATTCATGGTTAAAGTATCGAACCCCCTAGGTCAATAGGTGTTAGTTGATAAAGTCTGCAAGAATTGTCCTTTAATAATTCAGGGTTATAACTTTTCGACCAATTTGATGCTATTGCCATTTGATGAGTTTGATGTGATTCTGGGTATGGATTGGCTGACTTTGCATGATGCTATTGTGAATTGTAGAAAAAAGCTTATTGTAGTAAAATGTCAGAATGGTGAAAAAATTTAGATTGAATCGGTTAGTTTGAGCGTGTTGCCTATGGTTATTTTGGCTTTGTTAGCATAGACACGTGTGAGAAAAGGTTGTGACGCTTACCTTGCTTATGTATTGTATTCTAAAGTATCTGAGTTGAAACTTGAATCAGTGCCTGTGGTTTGTGAGTATTCGAATGTGTTTCCGAAGGAGTTACCTGTATTACCGCCGATCAGAGAGGTTGAGTTTGCTATTGAATTAATACTAGGAACATCACCGATATCGATAGCACCGTATAGAATGACTCCTACTGAGTTGAAAGATTTGAAAGTACAGCTGCAAGAGTTGACAGATAAAGGTTTTGCTCGACCAAGTTTCTCACATTGGGGTTCATCGGTTCTATTCGTTAACAAAAAAGACAGATCAATGAGATTATGTATCGATTATCGTCAGCTCAACAAAGTTACGATAAAAAATAAGTATTTATTACCGCGAATTAATGATTTATTTGATCAGCTGAAAGGTGCAACGGTATTCTCGAAGATTGATCTGCGTTCTGGTTATTATCAGTTGTGAGTTAAAGATTCGGATGTGTCGAAAACTGCATTCAGAACCAGGTATGGGCACTGTGAATTTCTTGTGATGCCATTTTGTTTAACTAATGCACTGATTTAGATTTAATGAATAGAATTTTTAGACCGTATTTAGATTGTTTTGTTGTAGTCTTAATCGATGATATTTTGATTTACTCACGAGATGAGTCTGAGCATGTCGAGCATTTGAGAATTATGTTGCAGACCCTTCCGGAAAAGCATTTGTTCGCCAAATTTAGTAAATGTGAATTTTGGATTCGGGAAGTCAACTTTTTGGGACATATCATATCAACCAAAGGCATTAGACTTGATTTGAGGAAAATTTCAGCAGATGTTGACTGGAAACCTCCATGAAATGTGTCCAAAGTTAGAAGTTTTCTGGGATTAGCTGGTTATTACCGATGATTTGTTAAGGGATTCTCTATGATTGCTACACCGATGATGAGACTTCTATAAAAAGATGTGAAGGTCGAGTGGTTTGAGAGATGCCAACAAAGTTTTAATCAGTTGAAAGCACTGGTGACCGAGGCACCAGTTCTAGTTTAGCATGAACCGGGTAAAGAATTTGTAATTTTCAGTGATGCATTTATAAATGGTTTAGGCTGTGTTTTGATGCAAGAGGGCAAAGTGATAGCTTATGCTTCGAGACAGTTAAAGTCGCACAAAAGAAATTATTCGACATATGATTTAGAACTGGTAGCTATTATATTCGCATTAAATATTTGGCGACACAATTTATACGATGAAAAATGTCATATTTTCTCAGAGCACAAAAGCTTGAAGTATTTAATGTCATAGAAAGATTTGAATCTGAGACAGCATAGATGACTCAAGCTATTGAAAGACTATGATTTGATTATTGATTATCATCCGGGTAAAGTGAATGTAGTTGCAAGTAAAGCCCATAGTGGTAGCTTGTCCGTTCATCCAAGTAGCACTAAAATGTAAAGTGATTTGAAACAGATGTACTGCTGGGGAGGTATGAATTGTGATATTTTATATTTTGTATCTAGATGTTTAGTATGTCAGCAAGTTAAAGCTAAACATCGATACCTTTTGGTTTGTTACAGCCAGTGATGATACTGGAATAGAAATGGGAGCGTGTTATAATGGACTTTGTATTGGGTTTACCTCTGTCTCCGAGGAAGAAAGATGCCATTTGGGTTGTCGTTGATCGTCTTACAAAGTCTGCACATTTTATTCTAGTACGTACAAATTATTCTCTTGAGAGATTAGCTGAGCTTTATGTTTCTAAGATTGTCAGGTTACATGGGGTGCTAGTTTATATTATTTCGGACAGAGGTCCGTGATTTACATTGTGATTTTGGAGAAAACTATAGGAAGCTCTAGGTACGCGGTTGCATTTTAGTACTGCATTACATCCATAGACCGATGGTCAGTCCGAGCGAGTAATTCAGATACTTGAGAATATGTTTCGCTGTTGTGTGTTAGAATTCAAAGGAAACTGGGAGAAATATTTTTAGTTGGTTGAATTCGCGTACAATAACAATTATCAATCGAATACAAAGATGGCACCGTATGAAGCTTTGTATTGTCGTAAATGCCGAACTCATTTCTATTGGTTTGAGCTCAGTGAGAAAAAGATTCACAAGGTTGATTTGATTCGAAAGATTGAAGAAAAAGTGAAAGTAATCCATGGAAGTTTGAGAGCAGCTTTAGATTGACAGAAATCGTATGCAGATTAGAACCGTAAAGGCATTTAATTTCAAATCGAGGATAGAGGATTCCTGAAACTGTCACCCTGGAAGAAAGTTCTTCTTTTGGTCACAAAGGAAAGCTAAGTTCACGATTTATCGGGTCGTATGAGATCATTGAAAGAATCGAACCAGTATCATATTGACTAGCTTTGGGATCAGAGTTAGAAAATATTCATAACATGTTTCACGTATCTATGTTACGACAGTATCGATCAGACCCCTCACATGTCATATCTGTTAGAACGCCAGCACCTTTACGGCGCAGCGGAAAAATAAAACATCCGATGATCCTAACCATGGATCCATGTGTGAGGAATGAATCAAGGTGAAATAAAGGTTTCAAAAATACGGAATCTTTATTCTAAGTAGACAGTGACGCCTCGACAATGAGTAATCTGATCTACTCTCGAACCAAGCCGCAATCTATCGTGACTCTAGCCTCTACGTAATCCACCCAGTTGACAATTAATGGAAGGAATCCGCAAAACTATTTTTCAAGAAGACTTTGCTTTGATGGCTGCTAGACCCCTAAACAAATAAAAACGAGATTTTTATATCTATATTTAGGGTTTCTAGAAATTAAATAAATATAACAATGTTTTTGAACCGAAAATTATAATTACATTAATTATAATAATGATTTCGGTAAACTATATATTTATTTGAATTTATATACAAACCAAATTCATGTTCTCATTATGCGTACAACAACCATGTACATATAATGTATTCGATATTTGATTACCCAATTAAATTAATTCTATAATTAATTTAATTCAAGCGACAACCAAACACAATACCAACTATGTTTTATTCCGTTCATTTCAACTATAGGGTGTGACCACAGAGGTTCTTGTAACGTTAGCGATGTACGAGAACAATTCCAATGTTACAAACAATGAGTGGCACCTAGCAATGCATCATTGCTACCTAAGTCACAAGAAATCATGATTCGACATAACCTTTTTATGATTAACCTTTCATGTAATAATCCCTAAGCCCTTTATCTCTGGATTGGACACAAGTCATGGAATAGTCACACTTGCATAGTCCATTCCATTTTCCTTGATATCATAAGTAGACTAGGATATACAAATAAGTATGACATCCCATATCAACTTATTTGAGCATGGCCATGCATTTCTAGACTTACTCAATCAAGTGGCCTAAGATATTGCTCCCATTATGTAGGAGTGACTTATCCTATATCGATCAACCATATTCCTTTACATAGATCATGGTATATCCAACATCAGCCTTTATAGAACAATCAGTTATGGTGTACGTTTAACTGTATCAAAATATACAACTCACGATGTTGGGATTATGATGATCTCAAGTCTGAGGATCATATACATATTAATTACTATGAGTAATGTTGTGACAATTACATAATAATCCAAGAAACAAACTCATAACGGGTCAGTCCAATATGTTGTTCTCTAAAGCACATATTCATGTATCGATTTTGACATTCCATATCAATGACAACTCTTTATCATCAATCAACTACATGTTAATCTTAATGCATTATTATTGTCCTAGACAACAATAATACTTAGTCAAGGACCTTTTAAGAATAATCATATTATTCTGAGGACATTATTATAAAAAATTTATTTATACACAAAGAAAAGAAACTGCAATAATAATGGTAACTCCTTATATTAATAAACATGATAAATTAAGTATGTTATTACAACCATCTCATGATTGATCTTTGGGCATACTCTAACAATATCACCAACCGATGTCGAGATTCAACCAGATATGTCATATAGCGAAGAACCAATTAGGATTTTAACCTGAGAGGTTAAAGAGTTGAAAAATAAGGGCATAACTTTAGTAAAGGTTATTTGGCAACATCACAGTATAAAAGAAGCCACCTTGAAACTCGAGGAAGCTATGAGAAAACAATATCCGAACCTCTTTTGTGGTAAGATTTTTAGGACAAAGATGGACATCTTCTAAATGGTTTTAAAGTGTCAAATTTCTTTGAAATTGGGACATGAGTGGTCTTAAATGGTAATTAGACCATTAATATAATTAGTGGATAAATATGGACATCTTTTAAATGGTTTTAAAGGTTATTACTCAAGGTTAATTTGGTAAATTAATAAAATATCATAAAATAAAATCAGTAAAAGAAAGATATCATCTTTCTTTCTTTATTCTTCAACCGAAATTAGCACCTAAGGAAGCCATTAAAGACCTTCCAAGGTTCGGCCATAGTCATTCTATGCATGTAGGTGCATTTTTGTTTTGTTTTTAATGATTTTTATGTTTTTGAAGTCGTTGTAGCTTAATCTAGCTAGCCCGGGGACTAATTTGCAAAATTATTAAACGCTTAGGGTTTTGCCGTGAATGTATATGTGTTGTTTATGATGTTTGATGGAAGAAAATAAATGGTTTTTGTTAGTTAAATAACTTATGTAAGGGGAATTTGATACGAACTCGGCTATGGATCCCATTGAAGCCAATCAAGACTCCATCAAGTTGCCTAGTGGACCGGTTACTCAAGCCCGTGCCAAACAATTCAAAGATGCTATTTTGACTATGGTGGAGCAAGTTTGGAAGGAAGATAAAGTGCTAGATGGTTTAGCTAGAAATACTTATAATTTACTCAAGGCTGAGTCTAATTCAACTAGCTAGTTTGGCTAGCAATTTCTTAGACATTTTAATTACATAGTTTTAATTTAATTATGCTTTAATTCGTACGGCTTAATTATTTGTCTGATTATTTATTTGTCTTTAATCGATTTTAAATATGCAGCAAATTAATGTTTTGTCAAACCAAAGTGGTCAACCAGATCCTTTCTATGTTACTTCGAGTGATTACATGAAAAAACTTAAAGAAGTGGGAAGAATGTTTACTGCATGTGGAGTTTGCATATAACTGTTCTATATATTCTACTACAAAATATTCTCCTTTTGAAATAGTCTATGGTTTTAATCCATTAACACCACTTGACCTAATGCCTTTGTCCTCTAATCAACTTGTGAATGTAGATGGAAAGCGTAAGGCTGAATTCGTAAAACAAATACATCAAAAGGTGAGGGACAATATCAAAAAGAATACCGAGGAGTACATGCAAAAGGCTAACAAAGGTTGAAGGCGCATTTTTTTTTGAATCGGGGTATTGTGTTTGGGTTCATATGCGTAAAGAGAGTTTCCCCGCGTAAAGGCAGTCTAAACTCTTTCCGAGAGTGGATGGTCCATTTCAAGTCCTTGAGAGAATAAATTAAAACTCCTACAAATTGGACTAGCTCAAAAATTTCAATTCCTGATCTTCTTATTGAATTTGAAACCCGTTTTTAGACACACTCATCGAAAATAAATTTCTTTCAAGCCTACCCTTACCCATAACCTTTTTCCTTTATTTAGCCCCTTGAAGCCAACCTATGAGTTGCTACTAGGTCTAAGGTAGCCTTCAAGAACTTCGAGAGGTGGATTCGAGCGGTAAAAGGCACGAGTGAAAAAAAATACATCAAGAGGTAAAAGCCAATATGATACGAACCCGGTTACGGATGTGTCGAGCCGCACGTATTGCCCGATCGTGAATGGGAGTAAAGGATAAAGAAAAACGAATAAAATGGATAGTTAATTTTTGCGGTAATTTGTGGGAATGGAGAAAATGGACTTAACTCCAGAAATGATTCAACACTAGAGAGTATCACCCGATTTCTATTTGGTTAAGGTGGATTTGGAAGTATAGAATGGAACCTTGACCCACTATCAAGTATGATAGGAACCTCGGTATAACTTGAACGCCACACTTTGGGTGCAAAGTGATAAGTTCGGATAAGAAGAATGGGTTGACGCCACAAGGGTTACTTGATAAGTCAAATGAGTCTTTGGAGAACAATGAGAGTTGTAAACAATCTCACAAAATGTAAAAACATTAATTCAAGGTTCTTGATCCTTTACAATGAAATTTAACACATATTTATAGGCAAAACAAAAGGGTAGCCGAATGGGCAAAATTGGAAGCCAAATTCGGCCATGGTGCTTCCTCAATTTGTTCCATAAACTATGCATGATGTTGGCCAAATGCTTCCTTAAATTCTTCCATGAATTATGCATGATGTTGGTCAAATGCTTCCTCAAATTCTTCCATGAATTATGCATGATGTTGGTCAAATGCTTCCTCAAATTCTTCCATGAATTATGCATGATGTTGGTCAAATGCTTCCTCAAATTCTCCCATGAATTATGCATGATGTTGGTCAAATGCTTCCTTAATTTCATGCCGTTCACCTCCACATCAATTCAGCTTTTATGCATGTTGCAGTCCACCTCTTCTTTGTCATCCATGTACGTTGTCCTAGCAAATTCAACAAATTTACTTAGCTTAAATCTCACACATTAATTCTTTGAACCAAGAAATACTTAACTAAGACTCAAATTAAACTCAACAAAGAACTAAGACAATTTAATTAATTATTTCAAAAAAATGAATAAGCTAAAACGAGCTTGTTAAAAATTGTGGAAGAGCTTGAAGTAAAGTGCACGGTTTGCTCATCTTGTCGGTCCATGAGTTTTCAAGTAGATCGCCACGGATTCACCCCAAACCCGATCAACCAAAGTGAAATTGTGTCTTTAAACTTCTTAGCCCTAGCTCGTAATAGGTCCTTTAGGCACTCAAGGGAAACATCGTTCGCACTTGATAACTCATGGGGCTCGATTACATCATTCCCTCCCTCTTCGAGGCGATTTGTCCCCAAATCGCTACCTGCATCAAAGGGAGATAAACACATTAAAGCTTGCGCTAATATTGTAATCACCTAGGAGATCAAGCTTGTAAGAGTTCTCATTAATTCATTCCAACACTTGAAAGGGTCCATCTCCTCTTGGCAATAGCTTTGACCTTCGTTGAGCCGGGAACCTTTCCTTCCTCATGTGAACCCAAACCCAATCTCCAGGTTCAAACACTATTTGCTTCCTTCCTTTGTTTGCAGCTCGCATATATTGTTCGGTTCGCACTTCAATGTTGGTTCTCACCTTTTGATGAAGTTGCTTCACATAATTGGCTTTTCGCTTTGCATCGGTATGAACAAGCTGATCACGGGGCAAAGGAAGCAAATCTAATGGAGTTAGAGGATTGAATCCATACACAACCTCAAATGGTGAATGTTTAGTAGCAGAATGGACGGATCTATTGTGTTTAATTCCACATGCGGTAAACATTCCTCCCACGCTTTGAGATTCTTTCAATAATTGCTCGTAATAAGGTTGATAGCACTCGATTCACAACCTCCGCTTGTCCATCCGTTTGGGGATGACAGTTGTTGAAAACAACAGCTTGCTCCTAGCTTTCCCCATAGAGACCTCCAAAATGACTTAGGAACTTTGCGCCTCGATTGGATACGATGGTTTTGGAATTCGTGAAGTCGCATAACCTCCCTAAAGAACAAATTAGCAATATGGACGGCATCGCCGCTTTTAGAACAAGCTATAAAATGTGACATTTTGGAAAATCTATCTACAACAACAAAAATTGAATCCTTCCCGCTTTAGTCCTTGGAAGTCCTAGGATAAAATCCATAGAAAGATCGACCCATGGTGCGCGGTATGGGCAACGGTTTGTAGAGCCCATGTGGATTAATCTTGGACTTGGCCTTCTTGCAAGTTATGCAAAGGACTACAAATTTGTTCAACTTCTTTTCTCATTCCGTGCCAAAAGAAATGTTCTTGGAGGGTTGAAAACGTCTTAGCCACCCCAAAATGGCCCATGAGTCCACCACCATGTGCCTCGATCACCAACAATTTTCGATTGAACTTTATGAATACAAAGCTTGCCTTCATGAAAAGAAATCCATCAAACCTCAGAAACTTATCAACAACTTTGTTTTCACAAGATTTATAAATATCACCAAAATCAACATCATCATTATACAATTCCTTCAAAAGGCAAATCCGAGCAATTTTGAATCTAAATATGATAGCAAAGTATATCGTCGAGATAACGCGTCAGCCACAATGTTTTCCTTACCCTTTTTGTATTTGATGATGTAAGGAAAAGATTCTAAATACTCTACCCATTTGGCGTGTCGTTTATTTAATTTTGCTTGTCCCTTGATATGCTTCAATGCCTCATGATCCGAGTGTATGACAAACTCTTTTGGCCATAAGTAGTCTTGCCAAGTCTCGAGAGCTCAATTAGAGCATACATTTCTTTGTCGACGTCGGATAGTTGAGAACGGCTCCATTTAACTTCTCACTAAAGTATGCCACGGCCTTCCATCTTACATTAGAACGGCTCCAATTCGACACCTGATGCATCACATTCAACTTCAAACATTTTAGCAAAATCAGGTAACACAAGTAAGGGAGCATTAGTTAAACAAGATTTAAGAGCAATGAAAGATTTTTCTTGTTCCTCATTCCAATAGAAGGCAGAAGACTTCTCGATCACACTAGTTAAAGGTGCTGCCAAGGTGCTAAAATTTGGAACAAATCGTCGATAGAAGCTTGCCAATCCGTGGAAACTCCTCACTTGGCTAATGCTCGTGGGTCTAGGCCATTCTTGAATGGCTTTCACCTTTTCTTGATCAACCTCCAATCCTTCCGAGCTGGCCACGAATCCTAAGAAAATAACCTTGTTAGTACAAAAAGTACATTTCTTAAGATTAACAAACAAGGATTCTTTTCTAAGCACATCCAAAACAGATTTTAAATGCAACAAATGATCTTCTAAGGAATTGCTATAGATAAGTATATCATCAAAATAGACAACGCAGAATTTTCCGATAAAAGAACGAAGAACATGGTTCATCAACGGCATGAAAGTGCTGGGCGCATTGGTAAGCCCGAATGGCATAACCAACCACTCGTAGAGTCCATCCTTCGTCTTAAAAGCGGTTTTCCACTCGTCCCCCTCACGCATCTGAATTTGGTGGTATCCGCTCTTTAGATCAATTTTGGAAAATATTCGAGCACCACTTAATTCATCCAACATATCATCGAGTCGCGGTATCGGATGTCGATACTTAATAGTGATCTTATTTACCGCGCGACAATCTACGCACATACGCCATGTTCCATCCTTTTTTGGCACCAATAAAATCGGTACGGCGCAAGGACTAAGACTTTCTCGTATATATCCCTTCTCCATAAGTTCATTGACTTGTTTTTGCAATTCTTTGGTCTCTTCAGGATTTGTACGATAAGCTGGTCGATTGGGAATGGAGGCTCCGGGAATGAAATCAATTTTATGTTCTATTCCTCGAATGGTCGGTAACCCATTAGGAATGTCTTCCAGAAACACGTCCTCAAATTCCTACAAAAGAGAAACAATCGAAGAGGGCAGATTTGGATCCAACTCGTTAGTATTCAAAAGAGTTTCCTTGTACATAAGTACAAGAACCGATTGCTGCATCAAATAAGACTTTCTAAAATCACTCTCTTTCGCATAAACACTCATTTTCTTTTGCTCTTTTTCTTCTCTATTTTTTGTTCAATCGATTTATTATTTTCTCTCACACTTTTCAAAAGTTTTTCTTTTTTTCTCAGTGTTTTTCGCTTTTTTTCATTCTCTCAAATTTTTCAAAAGACTCTCTTAACTTCAATTGGTCTTCATAAACCTGCCTCGGTGTCATCGGGACTAAGGTGACATTCTTGCCTTCAAACTTGAAAGTGTAGCGGTTTGTAAAACCGTCATGAATAGCTTTACGGTCGAATTGCCATGGACGACCCAATAACATATGACCAGCATGCATAGGTACTACATCGGATAAAACTTTGTCGAAATATTTTTCGATAGTGAACGGCACCAAAACTTGCTTAGTTACCTTCAACTCCCCTCCATCATTAAGCCATTGAAGTTTGTAAGGTTGAGGGTGCTTAGTTGTTGGCAAGTCGAGTTTTTCAACCATTAAGGTGCTGGCCACATTTGTACAACTCCCGCCATCAACGATCAAGCTGCACACCTTGCCTTGGACATGGCAACGTGTATGGAAAATGTTCTCCCTTTGCTGTTCGTTTTCAACGCTTTGAAGACTAAGACTTCGTTTAATGACGAGGATTTCGCCATCAACAAAGATATTCAAGTTCGCCTTCTTCTTCTACGGTTTCATCGGGTTCTTCATCATCGTCTTCCTCCGATTCGATCTCTCCATTAGCCCGTAATATCATGTTAGTTCGGTTAGGGCATTGACTTGCAATATGGCCCCTCCCTAAACACTTGAAACACTTTATTTCTCGTGATCGATTCGGCATGACAACTTCTTTACCTTTGCTTGTTTTACCAACGGGTTTACTCACCTTAGAAGACAAAGGGTGATCTTTAGTGCGATTAGAGAAGTCTTTCTTACCCGTGCCTTGGTTCCACCTTTGGAAATTGTTAGTGCTAGGAAAGGTTCGGCTAGTTCCCTTTCTCTTCAATTGTTTTTCGACTTTGATGGCAACATGTACCATATCAACAACTTCGACATAGTGTTGAAGTTTCACCACGTTAGCTATGTCACGATTAAGGTGGGCTAAGAATCGAGCCATGGTTGCTTCACGATCTTCATCCACGTTTGCTCGAATCATGGCAATTTCCATTTCTTTGAAGTAGTCCTCCACACTTCGATTTCCTTGCATAAGATTCTGCAATTTTTGATAAAGTTCACGATAATAGTAAGAGGGTATAAATCGCTTACGCATTACGGCTTTCATTTCGGTCCAAGATGAGATTGGCCGCTCCCCGTTCCTTCTTCGACTCGTTGTGAGTTGATCCCACCATACCATTGCGTAATCGGAGAACTCGATTGCCGCCAATTTCACCTTTTTGCTCTCTGAGTAGTTGTGACACTCAAGATCACGCCTATTTTCTCTCCCATTCTAGATAGGCTTCCTGGATCGATTTCCCATGAAAGGGAGGAATGGATAGTTTAGTACCTTTTAAATCATCATCAACTTGGCCTCGATCTCTAGGACCCTATTCCTTTGACCTCGCTGCCTTCGCTTTTGATCCAATGCTTGGTCACTTTCCTCCTCGCTTGGCTCAAGGATCATCCACAAAGGTCTTGCTCGCCCCGCCCCTTCTCGGTCCTTGAGGGTTCCTTCTCGTGTTGGCCCTCCTTCCACTCGATCTAGCCTCTCATTGATGGATTCAAGCTCACATTGAGCATTCGTTGAAATTCTCTTAAGAGGGCTTGTTGGCCTAAATCGGGAACTCCTCCTCCTCCCGGTGCGACATTTTTACCGGTTGCCTTTCAGGTCTTCCCACCACGTTTTGCTTGGTATCTTGAGACATGATTATATACTAAAAGAAGAAATGTTAAAAAAAATAATAACAGAAAATTAAATACCTCACCACAAAATTCTCACCAATTCCTTACAAAGAAAATTTCACACAATTTGGCTTTTACTCCTCTCTAATGGTCTCACCAATCGCTCTTGCCTTTTACCACTCGATTTTCGCCTCTCGAAGTTCTCCGCAAACTAGATAGACGAATCAATACCGTTTGGCGTCGGCTTACAAAATTGAGTTGGCTTGGTGGGTAATGATGTCGGAAATGGTAGGCTATCAAACAAAACTTAAAATGAATTTCAATCACTTTTTTTTTAATTCCGAATTTTTTTTTGAATTTCTCTTTTTTTTAATACCGAATACAAAAGAAGAAAGAAAGAAAAAAAATAAATTGGATACAATTTTTTTTTGAAAGCGTGAAAATTCACTCAAAGGGGTATAAAAGAGTGTAGATTATGATTCTAAAAAAAAATTTGTTGAAGGGTTTCCAGACTCTTTTTTTTTGATTTTTTTTTACAAAACCGGAATATCAAAGATGATGATTCTTACTCCGATTTGGCTAGCTCTGATACCAGATGATACGAACCCGGTTACGGATGTGTCGAGCCGCACGTATTGCCCGATCGTGAATGGGAGTAAAGGATAAAGAAAAACAAATAAAATGGATAGTTAATTTTTGCGGTAATTTGTGGGAATGGAGAAAATGGACTTAACTCCAGAAATGATTCAACACTAGAGAGTATCACCCCGATTTCTATTTGGTTAAGGTGGATTTGCGGAAGTATAGAATGGAACCTTGACCCACTATCATGTATGATAGGAACCTCGGTATAACTTGAACGCCACACTTTGGGTGCAAAGTGATAAGTTCGGATAAGAAGAATGGGTTGATGCCACAAGGGTTACTTGATAAGTCAAATGAGTCTTTGGAGAACAATGAGAGTTGTAAACAATCTCACAAAATGTAAAAACATTAATTCAAGGTTCTTGATCCTTTACAATGAAATTTAACACATATTTATAGGCAAAACAAAAGGGTAGCCGAATGGGCAAAATTGGAAGCCAAATTCGGCCATGGTGCTTCCTCAATTTGTTCCATAAATTATGCATGATGTTGGCCAAATGCTTCCTTAAATTCTTCCATGAATTATGCATGATGTTGGTCAAATGCTTCCTCAAATTCTTCCATGAATTATGCATGATGTTGGTCAAATGCTTCCTCAAATTCTTCCATGAATTATGCATGATGTTGGTCAAATGCTTCCTCAAATTCTCCCATGAATTATGCATGATGTTGGTCAAATGCTTCCTTAATTTCATGCCGTTCACCTCCACATCAATTCGGCTTTTATGCATGTTGCAGTCCACCTCTTCTTTGTCATCCATGTACGTTGTCTTAGCAAATTCAACAAATTTACTTAGCTTAAATCTCACACATTAATTCGGCTGAACCAAGAAATACTTAACTAAGACTCAAATTAAACTCAACAGCAACTAAGACAATTTAATTAATTATTTCAAAAAAATGAATAAGCTAAAAACGAGCTTGTTAAAAATTAAGCTGGAAGAGCTTGAAGTAAAGTGCACGGTTTGCTCATCTTGCTGGTCCATGAGTTTTCAAGTAGACTGGCCACGGATTCACCCCAAACCCGATCAACCAAAGCTGAAATTGTGTCTTTAAACTTCTTAGCCCTAGCTCTGGTAATAGGTCCTTTAGGCAGCTCAAGGGAAACATCGTTCGCACTTGATAACTCATGGGGCTCGATTGCATCACAATATACGAGTGGAGTTTCGTCACTTTATTTTTTTTTTTGTGCGTGAAATTGGTGAGGCTTGTAGTGAGGCCTTTCATCAACTATGTTTAAAAGCCCGGAACACCATAATGCCAGTGGAGGTGCATCCAATTCCGTCGGAGGTAGAGGCATGCAACCGAGAAGGAATATGCCTGAAGGTTGAGTTTCTGACTTGCAAGTTCAAGCAATTATACGAGAAATCTCCCGTTTGTTCCAACCTCAATTCAATTCCATCCATGAGCTAATGGACCAAATGGAGGAATAAAGTCAGCGAGCAAACACCCCTCCTATTCCGAGAATAGAAAGAGAACGACCTTGGCAACATGCTAACGATCTCTACGAGCCAAGTGATGTGGAAAGTGATCAAGCTTCTCGTCAGAGTGAAAGGAGAAGAGGCCAACGAGTACAAGGTTCGAGGGATCTAGAGTGCATTGATGATGACTTGAAAAACATCAAAATGGTGATACCTGCCATCCAAGGATGATCGGACCCTGAAGCTTACCTTGAGTGGGAAAAGAAGGTTGACTTGGTGTTTGAATGCCATAATTACTCTGAGAGCAAAAAGGTAAAGCTTGCTACAATCAAGTTATTTGATTACGCCATATTTTGGTGGGATTAGCTAACTCTAAGTCAAAGACGAAACGGTGAATGTCTGATGTCAACATTTCCATAAATGAAGGCAATAATGCGCAAATGATTTATTCCAGCCTACTACCATCGTGAGCTTTACCAAAAGCTTCAAAGCCTAACTCAAGCCAATCGAAGCGTCGATGACTATTACAAAGAGATAGAAGTGGCAATGATTAGAGCCGATGTGGAGGAGGACCGTGAGGCTACAATGGCATAATTTCTTGTCGGCCTCAATCGCGACATAGGTAACATTGTGGAGCTATACCATTAAGTTGAGGTTATTGATATGGTCCACGTGGCCATTAAAGTCGAGATGTAGCTTAAAACAAAAAGGTACGTCCCATTCCTTCCCTAACACTTTTTCAACCATAAAGTGGGGGCAAGGAACCAGCAAACGAGACACCCCAAATCGAGCCTAGGAAGTGAGTGGAACCGTGAAGCTTAATAAGCCTAGTAGTGAAACCAACAAAGGCAAGATGGAAGACGTTCCAAATAGGTCTCGAGACATAAAGTGTTTTAAATGCCTTGGACGGAGACATATCATGAGCCAATGCCCAAACTGGAGTGCGATGTATATGCGCGAAGATGGCGAGATTGAGTCCGAAGACGAATGTGAGGACAAGACCATTAAGTCATCCAATGACGAGGAGGAACTTGAACAAGCCGAAAATGGAGAGTTTCTTGTTGTAAAATGAAGCTTAAGCCTTCAAGGTGTGGAAAACGAGCAACAAAGGGAGAACATCTTGCATTCGCGCTGCCAAGTACAATGGAAGATTTGCTGTATCATTATAGATGGGGGAAGTTGTACAAATGTGGCCAACAGACTGATGGTGGAGAAACTCGGCTTGGCTACCACCAAACATCCACACCCATATAAACTTCAATGGCTTAACCATGGTGGAGAGTTGAAGGTAACTAAATAGGTGCTCATTACTTTTTCGATTGGAAAGTATCAAGATGAAGTGCTATGTGATGTTGTGCCAATGCACGCCGGACACCTTCTTCTTAGATGACCTTGGCAGTTCGATCGGAGGGTTATCCATGACGGATACACCAACCAGTACACCTCCAAGCA
This sequence comes from Gossypium raimondii, assembly GCF_025698545.1. NCBI lineage: Eukaryota > Viridiplantae > Streptophyta > Magnoliopsida > Malvales > Malvaceae > Gossypium > Gossypium raimondii. The sequence continues at coordinate 27,379,829 of NC_068568.1, forward strand.
CATGGGCAGATTGGTGACTTTAGCTCTGTTAACACCGAAGCAAGTATATGATGCTCAAGTCAAGATGAGAGCATCCATTGAAAAATTGAAAGAAAATGTGCAAGTAAAGAAAAACGAAAAAGAAAAGAGCTCAGAAAAAAAAAAGAAAGAAAAAAGAGAGGTAAAAACGAGTGAGAAAAAAGAAAATGTGAAACAAAAAGAAAAAGAGAAAAAAAGAGATGATGGAATCGAGAAAAAAATTTCTTTGTGAAGGAAAGAGATGTCCGAAAATCCATGTTATTGAAGCAACCTTTGTTTGTACTCATGTACAAAGAAAGCTTACTTGGCACTAATTAATTCAATAACAATCTTCTTTCTTCTGTGTTGTCTTTGTTGCAGGAATTTCAAGACGTGTTTCCGGAAGAAATTCCGAGTGGACTGCCACCCATTCACAGAATTGAACACTAAATAAACTTTGTGCTGGGAGCTTCCATTCCGAATCGTCCTATCTATCGGAGTAATCTCGAGGAGACGAAGGAACTCCAAAAGCAAGTAAACGAGCTACTTGAAAAAGGCTATGTGCGTGAAAGCCTTAGCCCTTCTGCCATACCAGTTCTTTTGGTTCTAAAGAAAGATGTTGATGTGATCTCGGGTTCGTAGATTGTTCTGAGTCGAATGAGTGCCTGGTCATTAATCAAAGAAGTATCATTCGATTTAGGAGTTTAGTCAAGAATAGGCTAAGTATGGGTTAAGGTAATCAAAGATAGGCTCGGAATAGTGAGAGTAGGTTTGTTTTAAGTTCGGTTAACAAGGAATGAAATCGAGATTTGGTTTGCGGAAGGAATGGTATGAATGTGACTTAAGGGTCAAGAGTGAACCAACACTAGAAACGAGTGTTGACCCGAAACATATAGACCTAAAGGTGTTTTCGGAATGGTAATTTAGGACCTTGATCCATTACTTAGATAAGTACGAACCAAAGGTATAAGTGCCTAAACGCCACACTAGGTTAAAGAGTGGTAAGTTCAAAAGAGACTCAGAAAGATGCCACTAGAAGCTAGATAAGTCGTTTGGGTCTCGGACGAAATTTGAGAGAAAGTTCTCTCACAAAATCAGCAGCAATTCATTAGAAAAATGGCAAAAGTCCCTCATACATGTTTTGAACTCAATATTTATAGCCAAGAAAGGGCTAGCCGAATGGACAAAAAAAACTTGGCTGAAAAGTCAACTTTTAATTCACTTAATTAGGTTGTAAGTTCTTGAAAATTCTAGGTTGTTTCCTGGTGCATTTGGGGAGGCTAAAAATCAACTTCTAGATGCCTTGAAAATCAGTTGGAATCATTGGAGGCCTTGGGAGCTAAATAGTGCATGTAGGGTCGGCCTAGGGATTGAAATTTGGCTTTAATTGTGGCTCCTTGATTAGCTGAACAGCTTAGACTCCATTAAAGTCAGCTTGGTTTCTCCAATAGTTTCTAGGTGTGAACAATGGGAGGTGAGCAGCCCTTGTGTGTGAACACACGAAACTGAAGGGCCTTGATGTGTGAATGGAACATTTCAGCTGGTGGGGCCTTCAAAGATGCATTAGTGAGCTGAATGATCAGCTTGGAAAACTGCAACAGCAGCCCCAGGTGTCCTTTGCTATTAACGAATGGTTGCTTGGAGAAAACAACCAGCAGTGACGCGATCCCGACTGTATCATGTTTCGATACCACTCGACGCCATCGAGAATGGTCAAAACACGAGGGCCCCAAGTGTAAGATGAAGCTTAAACTTCAGCTCAATGAGCTCAATCTTAGTTTTCCCAGCTTGTTATTAGGTCGACCCATCCAATGGAGCTCAATTCGGCTTAATTCTAGCTCCTTGAGCTTGTTTTCAATTTATTTAATTGCATGCATTTAAGTTGCTGGAATAAATTTTTTGAGTTAGTTAATTAGTTAAATTTCAGCTCAAATAATTTAATTTTAATTTTAATGTGTATAAATTCTAGACATTTTTTTAATTAAGCTTAAATGTGTTCTAGTTAGTGCATAATTTTAATGTGTCAAGTTTAGGACAAATTTATCATTTGTTGATAATTAATTTGTTTAGCCGAATGAGCTATTCAAGTTGTTTTAGCTGCAGCCTTATTTAAGCTGTCCTTGTTCCAGCCGAAGTTATGGTGTTTAAAACTAACTAATTGTTTAATGTAATTTGTACAGGTACTTGTATGGGGACGGCATGGACATTTGTAGCCCTTGCATGCATTTGCCGATTCATTGAAGATGGCTGCTGGATATGCATGCATTTGCACATTCATTGAACTCATTTAATAAGCAGCATGTATTCGGTCATACATGAACCTTGGAGCTGCACTTTTAATTTTTTTAGCTGATCATTTATCTCTTCAAGGCAGCAACTTAAGATGTTCACATTGCTAGAGGTTTTTTTTTTCACATTGGTGGCTGATCAATTTCGTCCCTTCACACTTGGAGGCTGTTGGAGTTTATCAATTCACACTATTTGGGCTGTTCATGCTCCAAAACTCCCATTAAAATGCTGCTGTACATTCAGCTTCTCAAGACAGGATTGAAGGAGCTCATTTAAACACTGGCTGAACTTAGACATGGCCAATCAACTCCCAACTCTTCCAAATACATTTAGCTGACTCTCCTTTATCTAGAAGCTGTCCAACAGCGTTCTAAAGAGCTGAATATAGACCTGGAATTTATTTGGAATTTTTCAGCTTATTAAAAGTTGAAATCAGCTGTCCATTTAGTTGCTCAAGTGTCCATTTAGCTAGCCTAGGAATTTAGCTATAAATAGTTTGTTTTGTAAATATTTTAAGGGTTAGACAACATACCTGGACATTTTATGAATTTTAATTCATTTGTGAGTTTATTCAACTCTCTAAATTCGTTTAAGACTCAAGTAGACTTATCTAGCTTGCTAGTGGCATCTATCTTGTTTCTTTGAACTTATCACTCAATCCCAAGTGTGGCGTTCAACCCCGATACCTTTGGTTCCTATCTCTTAACAAATAGTGGGTCAAGGTCATTCCTATCAACTATCCATCACCTTAATTGTTAATAAGTCTCGGGTCAATAATCACTAATAGTATTGGTTCATTCTTGACCTTAAGTTTACCTATCCATTCCTGCTATCTTCATTGCCTTACTTGTTACTTTCCTTAGCTAAGCCATCACCTATCCTATCCTTAAACACTTATTAGCTGAACTATCACCTATCCTACTCTCAAGACACTTTACAAACCTTCGTTAAGTCTACAATCAGCTGAACAAGTTCAAACTCCAAGCAAGAAAGATACTTCTCTGTTTAAATGATCGGGCACATCAACAACTCGACTCACATCACCGAGCCAGTTCGTATCAAGCAGCCACCTCTTAAATGTCGTCCCATGTCCATGTACATATTAAATTCGGCAGCAGCCACCTCTTTAATGCCGTCCCATGTCCATGTACCTGCACCCAATTAAATTAGCCATTAATTCATTTTTAAGACGAAATAAAATTGGACAACAAGACATATTAAATTCAACAGCCACACTAGGACATAATTAAAACATGTTATGAACTAAGACAACTTAATTACCTACATATTAAATTCGGCTGAACAAGGACAAATTAAATTCATGTCCTAGACTAGGACAAATTAATATGTACTAATTAAAACATATTAAAACCATGTATTAAAAGAATAAAACATATTTAATATAAAATTAATAGGCTCAAATTAATTCATGTTCATGCTGAAACTAAATTAACTAACTTACTTAAATAATTAAATTAAGTCTTGCAAGCTAAATCGCATAAATAATAAAAGTAAAGACGAGCTCGATTGAGCTGAAACAAGCTCATGGAGCTGAATTCCAATTTAATTCAGCTTGCAAAAGGTTGAAAGAAGAACTCATGGATCTGGTCTGATCCTCCTTGAAGTGTCCAGCCAAGGTCTCGCCCCAAACTTACTCCTCTAAGGCTGAAATGGCCTCTTTGAATTATTTGGCCCGAGCTCGTGTGATTGGGCCTTGGGGAAGTGTCTCGGGGTCCTTGCTCGAGCTTGATGCACTTCGGGGCACGGTCACATCATTCCCCCCTCTTCAAAATGACTTGTCCTCAAGTCGGGATCTACATCAAATGGAGATAGATCAGAAATGTTGAAACTCGCACTAATATTGTAATCACCAGGCAAGTCAAGTTTGTAAGAGTTCTCATTTATGTGCTCCAAGACATGGAAAGGCCTGTTCCCTCGAGGTAGTAGTTTGGATCTCCGCTGAGCCGAAAATCGCTCTTTTCGCATGTGAATCCAAACCTAGTCACCGGGTTCGAAAACAACTCTCTTCCGGTTGTTGTTTGCCTTTTGTACATAAATCTTGGTTTTTGCCTTGATGTTGGCTCGCACCTTCTCATGTAAATTCTTCACAAATTCAACCTTCTTCCTAGCATTTACATGAACAAGTTGATCGTTAGGTAGAGGCAATAAATCTAATGGTGTCAAAGGATTGAACCCGTAAACAATTTCAAAAGGGGAATATTTAGTCAATGAGTGCACGAATTGGTTGTAGGCAAACCCTATATGCAGTAAGCATTCCTATCATGACTTTAGGTTCTTTCGGATGACCACTTGAAGTAATGTTGATAGGACGCAATTGACCACCTCGGTTCGGCCGTCGGTTTGGGGATGACAAGTGGTCGAAAACAAAAGCTTAGTCCCTAGCTTTCCCCACAATGATCACCAGAAGTGACTTAAAAACTTCACATCACGATCCGAAACTATCGTTCTTAGTATTCCATGCAAGCGAACGATCTCTCTAAAGAATAGATTGGAAACATGAACAGCATCGTCAGTTTTTGTGCAAGATATAAAATGTGACATTTTAGAAAAACGATCAACAACAACAAAGATTGAATCATTCCCTGTTTTATTCATAGGCAATCGAAGGACGAAGTCCATGGATATGTCCATCCAAGGGGCTGTGGGAATCGAAAGCGGCGTGTACAGTCCATGTGGCTTGATCATAGACTTGGCCCTCTTACACGTCACACACCGTCCGTAGACTCGTTTGACATCCCACTTCATTTTTGGCCAATAGAAATACTCTTGGAGCATAGCCAATGTTTTCCTCATGCCAAAGTTGGGCATGAGGCCTCCACTATGTGCGTCGTTTACTAACAAGTCCCGAGTGGAACCTTGCAGGATACACAATTTTCCTTCCTTAAAAAGGAAGCCTTCGTGCCTATAAAACCTGTCAACAGCTACATTCTCATAGGCATAATAGATTTCACCAAAGTCATTGTCAGTAGCATACAAGTCTTTCAGAAATACAAAACCAAGTAACTTGGAATCTAGGTATGACAGGAGCGTATACCTTCTCGAAAGTGCATCGACCACTATGTTTTCTTTATCATTTTTATACTTGATGACATAAGGAAATGACTCTAGGTACTCTACCCATTTGGCATGCCTTTTATTCTGCTTGTGCTGGCCTTTGATGTGCTTTAGCGCCTCGTGATTGGGGTGAATCACGAACTCCTTCGGGCACAAGTAGTGCTGCCACGTCTCAAGAGCTCGAATGAGAGCATACATTTCCTTTTTGTAGACGGGGTAGTTCAGCATGGCTCTATTCAACTTTTTGCTAAAATAAGCAATTGGTCTTCCGTCTTGAGTTAGCACAGCCCCGATTCCTACACCTGATGCATCACACTCAATTTCAAACGTTTTAGAAAAATCAGGCAAGGCAAGTAACGGAGCTTTAGTAAGATAGTCTCTAATAATAGTAAAAGCCTTTTCTTGCTCTTCGCCCTAATGAAAGGCGGAGTTTTTCTTGATTACGCTAGTTAATGGTGAGGCCAAGGTGCTAAAATTGGGCACGAAGCACCGATAGAAGCTTGCCAAGCCATGGAAGCTTCTCACCTGGCTAATGCTTATCGATCTCGATCAATCTTGGATTGCCTTAATCTTTTCTTGGTCCGTCTCGAGTCCCTCTGAGCTGACCGCAAAACCTAGAAAAACCACTTTATCATAACAAAACATACACTTTTAATGATTAGCATATAAAGTCTACTTTCGGAGTACCTCCAAAACAGACCTCAGGTGCGTTACATGTTTTTCCAAAGACTTGCTATAGATTAATATATCGTCAAAGTAAATGACACAAAACTTTCCGATAAATGATCACAACACATAGTTCATAAGTCTCATGAACGTACTAGGAGCATTGGTTAGGCCAAACGGCATGACCAACCATTCATACAGACCGTGTTTTGTTTTGAACATCATTTTCCATTCGTCGCCCTCTCACATACGAATCTGGTGGTACCCACTTTTGGGGTCAATATTTGAAAATAGTTTGGCACCACTTAATTCATTGAACATGTCATCAAGCCACGATATCGAATGTCGATATTTGACGGTAATTTTGTTTATAGCGCAGTAATCAACACACATGCGCCAAGTCCCGTCCTTCTTTGGCACTAACAACAATGGAATGATGCAAGGGCTAAGGCTCTCACAGATATAACCTTTCACCATAAGTTCATTCATTTGGCATTGAAGTTCCTTGGTCTCTTTGGGATTAGTCCGGTATGCTGGTCGATTTGGGATTATGGCTCTGAGCAAAAAGTCAATTTGGTGCTCGATCCTGCCAAGAGGTGGCCGCCCACTTGGTACGTCATCCAGAAATACATCTTTGAAATCCTGTAAAAGAGACACAACAGAAGAAGGGATATTTTTGGATAAATCATTAGTGTTAAGTAAATTTTCCTTGTACATGAGCACAAGGATTGGCTGCTTCAACAACAATGCCTTTCGAACTTCACTACTTCTTGCAAACACACTTATTTTCTGACATTCTTTTTCTCTTTCAATTATCTCTTTTCTCTCGTTCTTTGCACTCTCTTCTTTTTTTTTATTTTCCCTCTCTTTTTCTCAAGTTTTTTTCCTTTCGAGCTCTCACTCTTTTCTTTTTCTCTCATTTGTTCAATGGAATTTTTAAGTCTCACTTTGTCCTCGTAGACTTGTTTTGGTGTTAATGGTGCTAACTTCACAGTTTTCCCTAAATGCTTGAAAGTATACCTCTTGGTACACCCGTCGTGGATGATTCGCCTATCGAACTGCCAAGGACGTCTGAGCAAGAGATGCCCTGCGTGCATTGGCACTACGTCGCACAGCACTTCATCCAAGTATTTTCCAATGGAGAATGTCCCAAGCACATGTTTGGTCACCTTTAGCTCACCGCCGTCATTGAGCCATTAGAGTTTGTGAGGATTGGGGTGATTGGATGTCGGTAGCCCCAATTTGTCCACCATAAGGGTACTCGCCACGTTAGTGCAGCTCCCGCCATTGATGATCACACAACAGACTTTTCCTTGCACTTGACATCGAGTGTGGAAAATATTTTCTCGTTGTTGTTCATTTTCCACACCTTGGAGACTTAAACTCCTTTTGACAATGAGGAGTTCACCGACTACCACATGTTCCAACTCCTCTTCTTCGTCTGTAGTGGCTTCATGTTCATTTTCTTGATCTTTCCCCGATTCTATTTTTCCATCCACTCGTACATCCATGTTGCTTCGATTCGGACATTGGCTGGCGATATGCCCCCTCCCGAGGCACACGACATTTACTTGTCACTTTATTACTTGTTGCAATTATGTACACTTGCACATTTTCGTTGTTCCACTTGCCACCCTCAAACGGATGGCCAAACTGATGTTGTCAACTAGATGCTTTCTACGTTGCTTTGAGCGATTATATGGAAAAACTTAAAGACGTGGGAAGAATTTTTACCACACGTGGAGTTTGCATATAACCGTTCTATACATTCTGCTACAAAATATTCTCCTTTTGAAATAGTCTATGGTTTTAATCCTTTAACACCAATTGACCTAATGCCTTTGTCCTCTAATCAACTTTGGAATGTAGATGGAAAGCGTAAGGCTGAATTCGTAAAACAACTACATCAAAGGGTTCGGGACAATATCGAAAAGAAGACCGAAGAGTACGTGCAAAGGGCAAGCAAAGGTCGAAGGTGCATTGTTTTTGAACTGGGGGACTGGGTTTGGGTTCAAATACGTAAAGAGAGGTTCCCCGCGCAAAAGCAGTCTAAACTCTTTCCGAGAGGGGTTGGTCCATTTCAAGTCCTTGAAAGAATAAACGAAAACTCTTACAAATTGTACTTACCAGGTGAGTACAATATCAACATGAGTTTTAACGTATTTAATTTATCTCCCTTTGATGCAGGCGACGATTTGAGGACAACGCATTTTTAAGAGGGGGACGATACGAACTTGCCTACTGATCCCATTGAAGCCAATCAAGACTCCATCAAGTTGCCTAGTGGACTGATTACTCGAGCCCGTGCCAAACAATTAAAAGATGCTATTTCGGCTATGGTGGAGCGAGTTTGGAAGGAAGATAAAGTGCTGGATGGTTTAGCTAGAAACACTTATAATTTACTCGAGGCTCAGTCTAATTCAGCTAGCTAGTTCAGCTAGCAATTTCTTAGAAATTTTAATTACTTAGTTTTAATTTAATTATGCTTTAATTCTTACAGCTTAATTATTTCTCTAAATATTTTATGTGTCTTTAATTGATTTTAAATATACAGCATGTTGATGTTTTGTCCTAGTCCATTACAAATTAAAATCATGTTTTGTTATTTAATAAATATGTTCAAAATAGGATAGATTTAATTTATGTTTTGTCTTATTCAATTACATATTTATTATGTGTCCTAACTTTTTGTTTAATGTGCCTTAAACAGGTTGTTTAGTTGGCTGCTGGACATGCATGCATTTGCGGATTCAATAAACTCATTAATTGTGATGCATGCATTAGGTCAAACATGAACCTTGGAGCTGAACTTCTCATTTTTCTAGATGACCATTCAGCAAAGGAATGCACCTTAATAATTCTGCTATTAAAACTGAATAGCCAGCAAGCACCATGTCTTTTTTTATTTTGGTTGTTCACACTCAAAGACTTTTCATTACCATCTATTCACACCATGACCATTCGGTTGCTGCACTTTACATTCAATGGCAATTCATGCATTCAGCTCTTTCAAGGAAGCATTTAATTCCAGCCTTTATTTCATTAGCTGAACATTGCTAGATCCAGGTCAAGTATTAAGTCAATAGCCAAAGGCTATTCGTGGACATCAAGGAACCAACCTTCATCCTCCAGACTCTTTGTGCACACCAATGGATAGCCTTAATGAAGTTGTTCCATGAACTTTTTCAGCTGAAGACTAAGTGGCTATTCGAGTAACTCAATGGCCATCCAATCATTGAAAATGCTTCACGAATTCTTCCAGCAGAATATTAAGTCAACTTCATCTCATTTACTTGTAATTATTAAAGGCTATTCGGCTGGACCTTATTGAGCTTATAAATAGCTCAAATGTTGTATTTGTAAAGAATCTTTTGATTCTGAATGAAACTTTGCTTATTTTGTGAGCTATTCGCTCTCTTAGTCCTTCAAGGTTAAAATTGACTTATCTAGCATCTAGTGGCGTCAATCTAAATTTGTTTCTGAACTTATCACCATTTCGGGTGTGGAGTTCAATCCAATACCTAAGCTTCCTATCTCATTAGATAGCGGGTCTTGGTCTGTTTTCAATCCATCCATTTTTAATTTAAAACCTATAAGATTCGGGTCTTTAACCCTTATTAAAGGTTCTATCTTATTTTAAGCCTACCATCCATCATACTATCACTTTTTAATTTGTTTTTAAACCGTTACTTAAACATTTATCCTGTTTTAATTTAGCCAATTTGTTAGACGAAGCCAACTACTTAATTTAACGATCGAGCAAACTTACGACTCGTTTTCAATCTCAATAGGAGTTTGTATCATTTGGCATCAGAGCTAGTTAAATTAGGTACATTTTTGTTGTTTTCAAACACCCAAGAAGTTTAAAAAAATATGAAATTAAAAAAAATTTACGCAAATACAAAAGTTGTAAAGATACAAGTGGGAGCTCGTTTTGTGTTATTAAAAAGAAAAAGAGGTTCTAGCTCGAAAATTTCAATTCATAATCTTCTTATTGAATTTAAAACCTGTTTTCAGCCACACTCATCAAAAACTAATTTCTTTCAAGCCTACCTTTACCCACAACATTTTTCCTTTTTTTAGCCCCTTGAAGCCGACCTACGAGTTGCTACTAGGTCTAAGGTAGCCTTCAAGAACTTCGAGAGATAGATTGGAGCGGTAAAAGGCACGAGTGAAAAAAATACATCAAGAGTGATAGAGGTTTGCGTGCGGACCAAGATCGAGTTATCAAGTCACGGGAAACTCCTACAAAAACTCTAAACGTTTGGATTTGAAACGAAACAGCAAAACTTCATTAGAATCAATTAGATCTGGAAACTAAAAATTCCAAAATCAATAAAGAACAGGCAGGAATCAAAACACTTATGAATAGATGATCTTGGAAGCCAAGAACACGAAATTAAGCCCCAAGATTAACTTCCAATCAGCCGAAACTATCAAAGAACACAAAACAACAACTAAATTAAAAACATATTGCAAAATCAATGGACACTAGTTCTAGGGATTGGACGGCAAGAAAAGGGGGATTTTTGTGAATCAAAAACGTTTCTTTATGTCCAAGGAAGTGCCAAATCAGATCTTGAAGTTTGGAATGGCTGAAACAAAACAAGAACAATTAATCCCAAATTATTCAACAAAACGGTACAAGTAGAATTTAATAAAGAAGAATGAACAACAAAAGAATAAAGAAAAGTCCTAAGAATCCTTAAAATCCCGAAAGATTTCACAACTCCTTTCAAACGGCTCTAATCTCCCCTCCAATGAAGATCAATGGTAAGAAGAAGGCTAAAGATGGCTCCCACAATCAAAAAGATTGTTAAAACTACTTCTAAAGAAAACTCAAGAGAAAATTCTTGAAGAACTCAAAGAGAATTTTCACTCAAAACAAATATGAAATTTTCAATGTAATTGTAATGTGTTCTATAAGGTGGCCGGCCATGCCTATTAATAGGCCTTCTATCTATTTCCTAATCTTATTAGGAAAACTTAAAAAAGACCTAATTCATAAATTAAGAGGGAAATTCGGCCAACGCATTTTAATGGGCTGCTTGGGCCAAATTTTTACATATAATAATCCTAAAGTCTAAAAATTAAACTTAAATATTTAAACAATTAATTTTTTTACAAATTGGGCCACTTTAACAATTTGGCCTGATTTTCAACTAAGTATGGTTTGACTTCTTGGTTGCGCTTGGAATCATCTTATTGGGCCTTGCCTTCAAGAACTTGGGCTTGTAGTCCATCTCCTACCGAAATTTGTTTGTTGATGCTCGTAACGGAGATCCAATGCGCTTTGGCTGCAAGATTCGGTTTCTTGGACCAATATTTCCAAGATTTGAAATCTTGATTTTCTTGATTCTTGAAATCGCTCCAAACAACAAAATTGGGCCAAGATTCTGTTTCTTGATTTTCTTGAGAACAAGAAAGTGAATCTTGATTTTCTCTTTCTTTCGTGTACGCATCTAAGGCCTTGCTAACAAATTCCTGAATGGTCCCATTTAGTTTGGAAAGCATTTGTCTGGCCTTTGACCTCGTTATTGGGCCTTGTGGTAATTTGAGCCCATCACATTCTTGAGCTTGGGTTGGGCCTTTGTGACTCGTATCATTCCCCCTTCCTCAAAAAGATTCGTCCTTAAATCTGAAAAATCAAATGGGGACAAGTCAGCCACATTAAAAGTAGAACTTACATTGTACTCACCAGGTAGATCAATTTTATAGGCATTATCGTTGATCCGCTCGAGTACTTGGAAAGGCCCATCGCCCATTGGGTCCAACTTGGTCTTTCTTTCTGTAGGAAATCGTTCTTTCCTCATATGGACCCACCCAATATCCAGGTTCAAAGATAACCCGTTTGTGCCTCTTGTTTGCTTTGTTGGTGTTGATGTCATTTGTTTTGGCTATTCGCTGCCTAGCCTTCTCATGTAAGGATTTCACCAACTCAGCAATAGTGGAGAAATCTTTCACAAATCGTCTATAAAAACTAGCTAAACCATGGAAAGATCTCACCTCAGTTATCGATTTAGGAGTTGGCCACTCCTTGATTGCCTTAACTTTGTCCTCATCGACATGAATACCTTGAGCACTAATTATGAAACCTAAAAATATTAGCTTATCACAACAAAATGTGCATTTATCAAGGTTGGGAAACCATTTTTCAGCTCTTAGAATGTCTAAAACCATTCTAACATGGAAAACATGATCATTTAATGTTGTTGAGTAAATTAAAATGTCATCAATCTAAGAATGGCAATTATCGACAATAACATACAGTACCTTTTCAAAATTCAAGTTATGAGCAAAGTCATCAGTACGAGTTGAATGAAGTTGTTTAGAGAATAGAGAAACTTCACCTTGCTTACCATTAGAGGTAGGAAAATGAGGATCAGTTTTACCTTGTTCAATCAATTGAAAACGTCTCTCGGTAGAAGGGTAATGAAGCTGGAACCTGTCCATGCGTGGAATCTTGCAAACCTGAAACAAAGAGAAATCACAAGGCAATTTCGAATGGGGATTAGCAAAAATATTCCTCCCTTGTGTTTGAGCACTCTCTTCTTCTTCACTCATTCCTTGTTTGAGCTCTCTCTCTTTTTCACTCACTTCATTCACATTTTCTTTTATTTCTCTCTCGCTTTCCTTTTCGCCTTTTTCATTTTCATTTTTTTCTTTTTCACTTTTATTTTTCTCTTCTCTTTTTTCTTTTTCCTCACTTGTTTTAACAACATAATTTTTCAGTTTGATTTGGTCCTCATGGACTTGTTCTGGAGTGAGCAGCACTAAGGTGACTTTCCTTCCTTGATGCTTGAAAGAATACCTATTGGTATGACCATTGTGGGTGAACTTTCGATCCCTTTGCATTGGTTCTCCTAGCAACAAATGGCCGGCTTGAATAGGCACTATGTCGCACATGACTTCGTCTTGATACTTGCCGATAGAAAAGGCGATGCACACTTGTTAAGTGACCTTAAATTGGCCTTTGTTTCTAAGCCCTTGTAGTTGATAAGGTCGTGCATGCTTGGTAGTGGTTAAGAAAAGCTTTTTCACCATCGTCGTGATGGCTACGATCGAGCAACTTTCACCATCAATAATAACTCTACAAACCTTACCTTGTACAAGGCAGCGAGTATGAAAGAGATGTTCTCGTTACTGCTCGCTCTTTGGTTTTGCCAAAGAGGGTTGTCCGCGATCATGAACGTCATAATCAGTTCTAGGGACATGTCTAGGAGCGTGCCTATGAGCACAAGGCTGGTTATCCACATCCTCTTTAATTGGACCCCGATATTGAGGCTCTTGATCGAATCGCATCTCATTGATAGTAGCACTCAATGTTCAAAGTAAGGCAGCCCGTTCGTCTAACTGTTGTTAGATCTTTTTAAATTTATCATGGACATCATTATGGTCATCATCAACTTGACCAACTCTCGACATTTTTTTTTCTTTTTTCAATAACCTGCAAAACAAACACTCAACACTCAAAAAGGAAAGTTAGCAAACCTCACCGTTAATCATTCCATAAGAAAAATCAAATTCTCAATGAGGTAGAATTCAGTCTTGTGAGTTATTTAGTAGAGTCTATATCAACCAATCAGAAAGTGTATGAACCGAAACTAACAAAGACTTCGAATTTGCTCTAGGATGCCAAAAACTGACGAGACACCAATTGATTTGTGTTGCACTGAGAAAGAATTGTGCAACCTTTAAAATCCTACTAACACAAGAAAAAAGAAGGTGTTAGATAGTATGAAGGAAGAATAAAGGCAAACAAATGAAAACCTACAGCTAAGAATCAATAAAAATTGCTGAAATCGAAAAACCCGAAAAAACTGCGGAGTAACTTGACAACTTCATTCGAGGTGTTCCTGATCTCCAAAAATCACGAAATTAAATCTGGAATGTCCTTGAATATTTAATTTTTTATCTGGAAAGTTTGGCCACCAAACTCAACCCACTGAATATTTGTTTTTAATTTTTATTGGATTTCATCTTTTTCAATTTTTTTGACTTTTTCGAATGATTTTTTTGTAGGAAATATTTTTTTTATATTCAACCACAATGCCACAAAAATGTATGTAAAATTTCAGATCAATCGGACAACGTTTACCCACTCAAATGAATTTTTTTCGAAATTTTTTTGGATAAAACTACTGTTTGTAGTTTAAAAAATAGAGATCAGTGTAGAAATCAACCAAGAACACCCAAAACGCCCAAAATCTGATAACAAATGATAGGGGGTTGCGCGTGGACCAAGATCGAGTTGTCAACTCATGAGAAACTCCTATGAAAATGCTAGACACTTGGATCTGAAACGAAACAGAAAATTAAATCTTAGCAGCAATAGATCTATAATGGAGCGCCCAAAACAAGAAAGAATCAGCTAATAATTAGAACACGTATTAATATGGTTTCTTGGAAGCCAAGAAACGAGATCTAAATTGCACGAATGACTCTCCAAGCCGAATCTGACAAGGAGAACCCAAAACAACAAGTTAAACTCAACGGATCAAGAAACCCAAATCTGAATAGGAAAATAGAATACTTGGACGGCAAGAAATCTGAAAAAAATATGATTGACGGACGTTTCTTGATGCCAAAGAATGTTATAAAGACAGATCTTGAAGTTTGGAATGGCTGAAACAAAACAAGAACAATTAATCCCAAATTATTCAACAAAACGGAAAAAGCAGAATTTAATAAAGAAGAATGAATAGCAAAAGAATAAAGAAAAGTCCTAAGAAGCCGTGAAATCCCGAAATATTTCACAACTCCCTTCAAACGGCTCTAATCTCCCCTCCAATAAAGATCAATGGCAAGAAGAAGGCTAAAGATGGCTTCCACAATAAAAAAGATTGTTAAAACTACTTCTAAAGAAAACTCAAGAGAAAATTCTTGAAGAACTCAAAGAGAATTTTCATTCAAAACAAATCTGAAATTTTTAATGTAATTGTAATGTGTTCAATAAGGTGGTCGGCCATGCCTATTAATAGGCCTTCTATCTATTTCCTAATTTCATTAGGAAAACTTAAAAAAGACCTAATTAATAAATTAAGAGGGAAATTCGGCCAACGCATTTTAATGGGCTGCTTGGGCCGAATTTTTACATATAATAATCCTAAAGTCTAAAAATTAAACTCAAATAGTTAAAGAATTAAAATTTTTACAAATTGGGCCACTTTAACAATTTGGCTTGATTTTCAACTAAGTATGGTTTGACTTCTTGGTTGGGCTTGGAATCATCTTATTGGGCCTTGCCTTCAAGAACTTGGGCTTGTAGTCCATCTCCTATCGAAATTTGTTTGTTGATGCTCGTAACGGAAATCCAATGCGCTTTGGCTGCAAGATTCGGTTTCTTGGACCAATATTTCCAAGATTTGAAATCTTGATTTTCTTGATACTTGAAATCGCTCTAAACAACAAAATTGGGCCAAGATTCAGTTTCTTGATTTTCTTGAAAACAAGAAAGTGAATCTTGATTTTCTCTTTCTTTCGTGTATGCATCTAAGGCCTTGCTAAAAAATTCCTGAATGGTCCCATTTAGTTCGGAACGCATTTGTCTAGCCTTTGACCTCATTATTGGGCATTGTGGTAATTTGAGCCCATCACATTCTTGAGCTTGGGTTGGGTCTTTGTGACTCGTATCAAAGAGGTAAAAGCCAATATATGAATGGAGTGTTTGTCACTTTATTTTTTTTTCTGAGTGAAATTGGTGAGGCTTGTAGTGAGGACTTTCAACAACTATGTCTAGAAGCCCCCATAATGTGAGTGGAGGCACATCCAATGCCGCCAAAGGTGGAGGCATGGACCCGAGAAGGAATATGCTCGAAGGTGGAATTCCTGATGGTGCAATTTCGTTACATCCACCGAATTAAATCCACTACTCAACCAATATTAACTGGTAATATAGGGCAAATAGAGTATCGATCCCACGAGGAAGCTTGTGTTAAATCTATTTGAGGAAAATTGAAATAAAAGTAAATGTAAACCGCACACACGCACGCAAATGGGGGTTTGTTTCAATGTTTGCTTGCTGAAAATTAAAGTAATGAGCGAAAGTATATTTAAATCGAGAATGCTTGAAATCGAAAATCAAATAGATAGAAAGAATGCTTAGTAATCGACACCTTAATTCACCAAACACAAGTAATTGTGACTCAAAATTATCCTAGAAAACCAATTCAATAGCAATGATATGGCAACGCCTCAAGTCCTACCTAGCTTGAACAAGGAGCCGTTGGAGTTGCCCCAAGGTCCCATCACCCGATCACGAGCTAAACAATTCAAGGAGACTGTTTCGGCTTTAGTTGACAAAGTTTGGGGCGAGATCTTGGTTGGTCACATCGAGGAAGCTTGGACAAACTCGAAAAACAATCCGTGCACTTTAATACGAGCTGAATTAACTTCCATTTCAGCTCAATGAGCTCGAATTAGCTCAACTTCAGCTCAAACATTTTCAATTCAGCTCAATATCAACTAGACATTAATTTAATAGTGAATATTTATTTAAGTAGATTTAATTAGTTTATTACGACTTATTAATATGTTTGTTGCATGTTTCTAATATGTCAAGTTTTATTACATGATTTAAAGTTGCTTTAATGTCGAATTTAATGAGTGATTTTAGTGATATAGTTGACCGAATTAATGTTTCATGGTTTTAATATTAATTTTGTTCACTAAATATCATATTAATTTTAGTTCTTCTTATTTATATAGGTTGGCGAATGTGTGGGATCATTTAACAAGGTTAGTCGAATTTGGAGATTCATTTTAGCAAGGTGCATGCATGTTAGATACATTGCACTGCAGATACATGCATCAAATTGGTGAGTGAATTCAACATTCCTAGGTGACTATTCGCCAAGGGAGCTAATGTTTCCAACTCCAAAGTCGCCCATTAATTCCTTTCACATTTGTTTGGATGCATCTTGGCTTTTCGGTTCCATGTGTTCACACTCCATGACTCTTCAATGTTGAGCTTTCACACTTGAATTGGTGCTCATTATCCTCTTAATTGCTGGTCACTTTTCAGCCAAAAGTTGCAACATAAATGAGCTAATTTATGCCCATTGGCGAACCTAGCTATCCATGCATCATCCAAGTTTTTCCAAGTCCAATGCTTCATCTAGAAGGTGTCTAATGGAGCTCCATGTTCAAATTAATCTAGCTAGTTCATTTAAGTGATTCATTTGCTTAATTTTTAAGGAATGTAAGTGGCCATTCGGCTAGCTTAGGTGTTGCTTATAAATAGCTGAAATTTTACTTTGTAAAGGACTTTTGACATTTTAAGTAACGAATTGCTGCAAATTTGTGAGGCAATTTCTCTCAAATTTCGTTCGAGACCTGTAAGACTTATCTAGCTTCTAGTGGCGTCTTTCCGAGTCTTTCTTTCGAAATTATCACTCCCTAAACCCGAGTGTGGCGTTCACCTTTGATACCTTTGGTTCATACTTTACTAAGTATCGGGTCAAGGTCCTTATCAACCATTTCCAACTCAATTTGGTCCTATAAGTTTCGAGTCAACACTCTTCTTTAGTGTTGGTTCACTCTTGACCTTTTTTTGAACCATTACCATTTTGTACCAAATCCCTTACCATTTCGTACCAATTCCCAAATACCAAAACGTACCAAAACCAAATACCATTTCTTAATTAATCCTAAACCGAACTCGACCATTCTAGTCATACCATTTCGACTTAAACCAAATCCACATCCAACTTTGCACGGACCTTAGCCCCATTGACGCCAAAGCAAGTCGATGAGGATCAACTTAAGCTGAAAATTTCCGTAGATCAAATGAGAGAAAAAGAAAAGAGCGGAAATATAAAAGAAAAGAAAAATGAAAAAAAGAAAGAAAATTCAAAAAAAGAGAATGAAAAGAGAGCGAGAAAAGAAAAAGATGAAAAAGAAAAAGTGAATGAAAAATTGAATGTCTTTGCAAAAGCAAGTGATGTTCGAAAAGCGTTTTTGGCAAGACAACCGATCCTTGTCCTTATGTATAAGGAAAATTTGTTTAACACTAACGACTTATCCGGAGATCCCCCTTCTTCTATTTTATCTCTTTTGCAGGAATTCCAAGACGTTTTTCCGGATGAAGTGCCGAGTGGGTTGCCACCACTTCGTGGGATCGAGCACCAAATCGATTTTGTGCCTGGAGCTGTTATTCCAAACCGACCGGCATACCGAACCAATCCCGAAGAGACCAAAGAGCTTCAACGTCAAGTTAACGAACTCATGGAAAAGGGCTAGATTCGAGAAAGTCTTAGTCCATGTACCATACCGATTTTGTTGGTGCCTAAGAAGGACGGAACGTGGCGCATGTGTGTTGATTGTCGTGCCATAAATAAAATAACTATTAAGTATAGGCATCCCATACCGCGCTTGGATGACATGCTCGATGAGTTAAGTGGTGCAAAGTTGTTCTCGAAAATTGATCTCAAAAGCGGATACCACCAGATTCGTATGCGAGAAGGTGACGAGTGGAAAACCGCTTTTAAAACGAAACATGGTTTGTATGAATGGTTGGTAATGCCATTCGGCTTAACCAACGCCCCTAGTACTTTTATGAGACTTATGAACTATGTTTTACGGAATTTCATTGGTAAGTTTTGTGTTGTGTACTTCGATGATATTCTCATATATAGTAAGTCGTTGGATGAGCATGTAATTCATTTGCGAACTATTTTAGAAGTACTTAGAAAAGAGACTTTGTATGCTAATCTTAAGAAGTGTACATTTTGTTCTAACAAAGTGATTTTCTTAGGTTTCGTGGTTAGCTCGGAGGGTCTTGAAGTAGATAGCGAAAAGATTAAAGCGATTCAGGAATGGCCGAGACCGACGAGCATAAGTCAAGTGCGAAGTTTCCATGGCTTGGAAAGCTTCTATAGGCATTTTGTGCCTAATTTTAGCACGTTAGCTGCACCGTTGACAAGCACTATCAAGAAGAATTCGACTTTTCATTGGGGCGAAGAGCAAGAAAATTCTTTTAATATTATTAAAGATTGTCTTACTAAAGCTCCATTGTTAGCATTGCCTGATTTTTCTAAAACATTTGAAATTGAGTGTGATGCCTCAGGTGTAGGAATAGGAGCCGTGCTAACTCAAGATGGACGACCGATCGCTTACTTTAGCGAGAAGTTGAATGGAGCCGTGTTGAATTATCCCATTTATGACAAGGAGATGTATGCACTTATTCGTGCTCTCGAGACTTGGCGACATTATTTGTATTAAAGGAGTTTGTGATCCATTCGGATCATGAAGCATTAAAGCATATTAAAGGTCAAGACAAATTAAATAAACGCCATGCTAAGTGGGTAGAGTATTTGGAATCGTTTCCATATGTCATAAAATATAAAAGGGTAAGGAAAATATCGTGGTGGCGCCTTTCAAGAAGGTATACACTTTTATCGTATTTGGATTCTAAATTGCTTGGTTTTGCCTTGTTGAAAGATCTCTATGCTATCGATGATGATTTTGGAGAAATGTTTATTGCGTGTGCAAATGTTGCTATTGATAAGTTTTATAGGTACGATGGTTTCCTTTTAGAGAAGGAAAATTGTGTGTGCCATGAGTTCTATCTGAGATGTATTAGTACATGAGGTGCATAGCGGCGGTCTCATGGGCCATTTCGATGTGGGAAAAACTTTAGCAACTCTCCAAGAACATTTCTATTGGTCAAGATGAAAAGGGACGTCGGCGAATTTGTGCGCGATGATCGTGGCGTGTAAGAAGGCCAAATCCAAGATTAAAGCTGCACGGGTCAGATACACCCCTCCCTATACCCGACGCACCTTGGGAAGACATTTCCATGGATTTTGTCCTTGGATTACGAAGAACCAAAACGGGGAAGGATTCTATTTTTGTTGTTGTTGATCGCTTCTCAAAAATGTCTCATTTTATTTCGTGTTCAAAAACTGATGATGCCGTTCACATTGCTAATCTTTTCTTTAAGGAAATTGTTCGCTTGCATGGCATCCCAAGGACGATTGCTTCTGATCGAGACGCCAAGTTTTTGAGTCACTTTTGGAGGTCATTGTGGGGAAAGCTCGGAACTAAGTTGTTTTTTTCAACCACCTGCCACCCCCAAACCGATGGCCAAACGGAAGTGGTCAACCGAGTGTTATCAACTTTGTTACGAGCCATCATACGGAAAAATCTCAAGTCGTGGGAAGAGTGTCTACCACATATTGAATTTGCGTATAACCGATCCGTTCATTCGGCAACCAAACACTCTCCTTTTGAAATCGTTTATGGATTTAACCCGTTCACTCCTTTAGATTTAGTGTCTTTGCCTAATGATCAACTTATCCATGCAGATGCTAGAAAAAAGGCCGACTATGTAAAGGAGTTACATCGGAGAGTTCGAGCCAACATTGAAGCAAGAACTGAAAGTTATACTCGTAAGGCGAACAAGGGTCGTAAAAGAGTTATCTTCGAACCGGGTGATTGGGTTTGGGTTCACATGAGAAAGGAACGTTTTCCCGCCCAACGAAGGTCAAAGCTACTACCGCATGGTGACGGACCTTTTCAAGTTTTGGAGCGAATCAACGAGAACTCCTATCGACTTGATCTACCAGGTGAGTATAATATAAGCGCAAGTTTTAATGTCTCTAACTTATCCCCTTTTCATGCAGATTCTGATTTGAGGGCAAATCGCTTTGAAGAGGGGGTGGGTGATACGGCCATGCCTCAAGTCCTACCTAGCTCGAACAAGGAGCCGTTGGAGTTGCCCCAAGGTCCCATCACCCGATCACGAGCTAAACAATTCAAGGAGGCTGTTTCGGCTTTAGTTGACAAAGTTTGGGGCGAGATCTTGGTTGGTCACATCGAGGAAGCTTGGACCAACTCGAAAAGCAATCCGTGCACTTTAATACGAAATGAATTAACTTCCATTTCAGCTCAATGAGCTCAATTAACTCAACTTCACTCAAACATTTTCAATTCACTCAATATCAACTAGACATTAATTTAATAGTGAATATTTATTTAATTAGATTTAATTAGTTTACTACGACTTATTAATATGTTTGTTGCATGTTTTAATATGTCAAGTTTTATTACATGATTTAAAGTTGCTTTAATCTTTAGAATTTAATGAGTGATTTTAGTGGTATAGTTGACCTAATTAATGTTTCATGGTTTTATATTAATTTTGTTCACTAAATATCATATTAATTTTAGTTCTTCTTATTTATATAGGTTGGTAGAATGTGTGGGATCATTTAACAAGGTTAGTGAATTTGGAGATTCATTTTAGCAAGGTGCATGCATGTTAGATACATTGCACTTGCGATACATGCATCAAATTGGTGAGTGAATTCAACATTCCTAGGTGACTATTCGCCAAGGAGCTAATGTTTGAACTCCAAAGCGCCCATTAATTCCTTTCACATTTCTTGGATGCATCTTGGCTTTTCGGTTCCATGTGTTCACACTCCATGACTCTTCAATGTTGAGCTTTCACACTTGAATTGGCTGCTCATTATCCTCTTAATTGCTGGTCACTTTTCACCAAAAGTTGCAACATAAATGAGCTAATTTATGCCCATTGGCGAACCTAGCTATCCATGCATCATCCAAGTTTTTCCAAGTCCAATGCTTCATCTAGAAGGTGTCTAATGGAGCTCCATGTTCAAAGAATCTAGCTAGTTCATTTAAGTGATTCATTTGCTTAATTTTTAAGGAATGTAAGTGGCCATTCGGCTAGCTTAGGTGTTGCTTATAAATAGCTGAAATTTTACTTTGTAAAGGACTTTTGACATTTTAAGTAACGATTGCTGCCAAATTTGTGAGGCAATTTCTCTCAAATTTCGTTCGAGACCCGTAAGACTTATCTAGCTTCTAGTGGCGTCTTTCCGAGTCTTTCTTTCGAACTTATCACTCCCTAAACCCGAGTGTGGCGTTCACCTTTGATACCTTTGGTTCATACATTACTAAGTATCGGGTCAAGGTCCTTATCAACCATTTCCAACTCAATTTGGTCCTATAAGTTTCGGGTCAACACTCTTCTTTAGTGTTGGTTCACTCTTGACCTTTTTTGAACCATTACCATTTTGTACCAAATCCCTTACCATTTCGTACCAATTCCCAAATACCAAAACGTACCAAAACCAAATACCATTTCTTAATTAATTCTAAACCGAACTCGACCATTCTAGTCATACCATTTCGACTTAAACCAAATCCACATCCAACTTTGCACGGACTTACTTCACTTCTTTGAACTCAAATATATTCTATCTTCTTCTTGTCTAATATACTTCTTCGTTTACGATCGGGAACTAAACGACTCGGGTTCAACTAGTAAACCGAGATCGTATCAAGCAAGGTATAAAATCACTTACGAAGTGACTTCCTATCTCTACCAATTTTAATACAATGAAGAAACGTTCTTAACTGAAAACTACCCTTAATCAGACCTATGTTTGATTGATTAAAGATGCATTGGGTACTAGAGAGACTTTACCTAACATTAACCATAGAAAATCCTCCAGTAGCTTCTATGTAATTAAATCCGTAATTGTTCTAATTAGTGGCTAGCCAATTAGTTATCACCAATTCTAAGTCTAATTAAGAAATACGATTCCTCAATTTTAACTTAGATGATTATAAGAGAATTCCTAAATTAACTAGGTGATCAATCCAATTGATTTAGAAAAACCCTTAAATAATAAAAATAAACAACTATGGAATACCGAAATTAAATTCAGAATAAATTGCGTCTTTGAATCAATTTGTACTTGGCTTCATAAGTGTCTAACTAAGCAAAAGAAATTTAGCCACTCATAGCAAATAAAACAAAGCAAGAATTAATTGAAAACTTAGTGAATTTCGAATCAATCTTATTTAGAAATACTACTCTAATTGTCGAGCTTTCCTCTTCTCAAAGTTGCTGAACTCTTGGACTGATTTTCAGCTCCTTGATCGACACTTGCTAGATTGATTAGAGGTGCTTGTCCTTGCTGAATTACTCGATCCTCCCTCTCAATTTTTGTCCTCCTCTTGCTGGTTCTTCTCACTCTGTTCACACTCCTTGCTGGTAGGAGTCTTCTCTTTTTTATGGGATAGAATCAGCCTCAAATCAGGTAAGGAAATTAGAATAAAAAATCTAATCTGATCCCCTTAATTTTTGCTCATCCTATCGTACAAAATCAACTCAAGCCAATTAGAGTTTCACTCCAATTTAACTACTCAAAGGCTGAATTGGATTGTCTATTTTATACACTAGGGTCGGTCATAGCTAGGGGAAAGGGAATTAAAATCAGAATTAAATCTGGTTCCCTTGCTCACTAGTCGCACAATTTCAGCTTCATTCACCTCCAAATTGGACCTAATCTTGCTCTTGTTTTCAAGGTCTTTTGTAGTTGACTTGGTTAATTCGGATTTGCATTTTTACCAAGTCAATTTTAATTTCAAAATCAGCATACGATCAGCCCTATCCATTAGCTCCATTTGTGGGAATTGGATTCCCAATTGGGTACATTCGAACCATCTAAATGTACCTACCTTGCACCATGACTTAAAACAACATTAAATCATCGAATTGGAACGAAAGTAAATTAGCAAGGCATAAGATACACTTAATGTAAATTGAGCTAATTAGAAACCAATTGATCAAGAATTCATCAATAATTAAGGTAATTAGTGGAATAAGTTAAGCTCAAAATTGAGCTTAACAAACTCCCCCATACTTAAGCTATTGATTGTCCTCGAGCAATTTCGAAGATTCGAGAATTGAAACACAAAAAATCATGCTAGATTTAAAGAAATCAAATCGAATCAAGAGTGTTGCACCTTTTCATGCTCAGAATAAATTTTGAAATCGACAATCGTGAATTTTGGTTCATCAAAAGAGAAAATTTGTTTCAAATTCACAAGGATATATATACTATTTAAAAACAAACTCCAAAATATTCAAAAATTAAGAATGCTTCCTTGATCAATCCTTATCGGAAAAGTGTTTAGCACTCATCACTCAATGTGTTTAGGCTAGTATGTTACTCTCAAATTGAAATCGAAAGTAATTAACCACCATAGGCTTGCTTGTCCACCTTATCTATAACATAACACATTAAAATCCATAAACTTTATTGAGGCTAAACAAAGGTTGTAATGGGGCTAAGGTAATGTACAAGGACGGGAGGAATTTATTTGGACGGTGGAGCTAGTACTCTAAGCTAGTAAAATTCATCATTCAAAAGTCATCATTCATAATTGTGATTCTTTTTTTCTGAAACAATCAGCCGTACATCACTTAAATAGTCTCAACTTTCAGCCACTTGATTTGGCAGATTTGCTTCAATTTGATCGCACATTGCTTCCTTACATTAGAGTATTCCCTTGCACAATAGAGAGTCTACAACTTACTGATTTTTTACATTACTAACCAGCCTCTAATTTCAGCAAAAAATCACTCCAATTAGCACTTTAATCAACCAACAATCCTTCGATAAAAACTAAAAATCAAGATGAACTCCTAATTGAATTAACTAGCCTAGAGAAGGTGAGTCAAGATCATTCAAGCTTGGTTCAATATCTGGAGGTAAATCAACAAAATTGGGGTATTAAGGCTTCAAATTGGCTAACTAATTGGAGATAGTGTCAAGGTCGGCCTATGTGGGTAACGTGGCTTGCATCCTAATGCCTCTTAAATCATGTTCATGTGGATCAAATGTATTACTAGACTCAATACGATCTAAAGCAAGTTCTAGAGTAATTGAAAATTAATGACAATAATCACACATGAATAAATAATAATGCTCTCACAAGTTGGCATGGATGTCCCAACTTCGCACTCTAGGCTCAAATTTCTCACAAGGACCACATGATTGATCAATTTAGCAAACTAAATTTAATCCAATTCTGATTTTAAAGTACAAAATTAAGTATGGAATTGATTTTTTTCTCTCTTTTTCGAACCAAAATCAATCAATTAAAAACAAAATTGAATCCAACCAATCGACACACAACAATCAAAATCAAATTGAATTCTTAAAATTTTACAAACATCAAATATGTTAGAAAATCAATCAAATGAAATGATTCTCCCCCATACTCAATGTTTGCATTGTCCCTAATGCAAAAGAAAATTAAAAACTACTAATGAAAAGAAACAATAAAAATGTAAAAGATAAAAGAAAAACTTCTCTAAATTGGTGGGTTGCCTCCCACAAGCGCCTTTGTTTGATGTCGTTGGCTCGACATTGCAATTCCTCATGGATCCTCAAGATTGATCTCCTCCATCCAAACTGCTTGCTCCCCTTCATGGAAATGCTTCAACCTATGACCATTCACCTTTAAAATTTTATTAGTTTCGAGGCTCCTAATTTCTAATGCCCCATGATGATACACTTCAGTTATTATAAATGGTCCAAGCCACCTTGATTTTAACTTACCGGGAAACAATTTAAGCTTAGAATTAAATTGTAGTACCTTCTCACCTACCTTAAATTCTTTATGAATCAGCTTTGAGTCACGAAATGCTTTCGACTTACCTTTATGACCGAATTGTCATATGCCTCTAGATGCAACTTCTCCAACTCTTGCAGCTTCAATTTGCGCTCTTCCCCTGCTAAACTATAGTCCAAATAGCATTGCTTAACAGCCAAAATGACCTATTCTCTAGCTCTACGGGAAGATGACATGCCTTCCTAAAGACAACCCTATAAGGCAACATCCCTATTGGATTTTTGTAGGCTGTTCGAACAGCCCACAATGCTTCATCTAGTTTTTGGCTCCAATCTTTCCTATTAGGCTTGACAATTTTCTCTAAAATTTCCTGAATTTCTTTGTTGCTACTCTCGGCTTGCCCATTGGTTTGAGGGTGATAGGCTGTCGATACCTTATGGGTAACACTATATTGTGTAAGTAAGGCTCTCAAGGTTCGATTACAAAAGTGGGTTCCCTTATCACTAATTATAGCCCTTGGTACCCCATACCTATTCAAGATGTTGGCCTTAAGAAGTTTCACAACGGCTTTAGCATCATCAGTCCTAGTTGGAAATGCTTCTACCTATTTCGACAAGTAATCAACACACACAAGAATGTATAAATAACCGAAAAGGGAAGGGAAAGTCCCCATAAAATCAATGCTCCACACGTCAAATATATCACAAACATAGAAATTATGTAATGGCATTTGATTTCTACTACTTAAGTTGTCGGCCAAAATAACCCACACTCAAGTATCTTATGGGTTGTTCTCTTTGGTCCAAAATGTCCTCCACCCTCTCGAGAATGACAAAAATTAAGCTTGGATTCTATCTCACTATCATTGACACAACGCCTAATCATTTGGTCGTTACAAAATCACCAAAGGTATGGCTCATCCTACAAGTAGAATCGGGCTTGACTTCTAATTTTTTCCCTCAAGTGTCTAGGTGCATTCGTGGGGAACTCTTTGGTCACTAAGTAGTTCACTATGTCGGCATACCATGGCAAGGCACTAGACACACCATAAAGTCTCTTATCGGGAAATGATCACTAGGCTCTGTCCTCACATCCTCGGTCTCTATCCTACTCAAATGATCAGCCACAAAGTTTTCTTTACCCTTATTATCTTTAATCTCTCGGTCGAATTCTTGCAAGATAAAAATCCACCTAATCAATCTAGGCTTGACTTTTTTCTTATGCAGCAAGTATTTAAGAGCACTATGATTGGAAATACAATGACTTTAACTCCTAACAAGTATGCTCTAAATTTCTCTAAGGCAAAGATTATGGCATAGAGTTCTTTCTCGGTTATGGTGTAATTGCATTGAGCCGGGTTTAATAGCTTACTAGCATACCTAATAACATTAGACTCTCTACCATTTCTTTGTCCTAGTGCCGCACCAACAGCCCTATCACTAGCATCACATAAAATTTCAAAGGGTAATGCATAATTTGGTCCTTGAATGATATGTGTTGTGATCAATTTTAGTTTTAATTCATCAAAAGATTTTTTACAATTCTCATTAAATTCAAATGTGACATCCTTACCTAGCAATGCACATAAAGGTGAAGATATTTGTGAAAAATTCTTGATGAACCTACGGTAGAAACCTACATGCCTTAAGAAAGATCGAATTTCTTTTACAGTGCTCAGATAGGGTAAGTTTTTAATTACCTCAACCTTAGCTTGGTCAACTTCTAAACCTTTAGATAAAACGACATGACCCAAAACCACACCTTTCTCAACCATGAAATGACATTTTTAAAAGTTCAATATCAAATTTGTATCAATGCAACACCTAAGCACTAATGCAAGATAGTGAAAACATTGATCAAATGAATCATAATGAATAGTAAAGTCATCCATAAACACCTCCATTAAATGCGAAATAAAATCTAAAAAAATGCTCATTATACCTCTTTGAAATGTGGCCGGTGCATTACACAATCCGAAAGGCATTCTCTTGAAGGCATAGGTTCCAAACGGGCAAGTGAAAATGGTCTTTTCTTGATCCTCGGGTGCAATTGGAACCTGTAAGTAACCTGAATAGCCATCTAAGAAACAAAAATGTGAACGAACAACTAGCCTTTCTAACATTTGATCCATGAATGGGAGAGGATAATGGTCTTTCTTAGTAGCTTTGTTTAGCTTCTTATAGTCTATAAAACCCGCCAACCGTTTTGCACTCTTGTAGGAATTTCTAACCCCTCATCGTTGATAACTATTGTGGTTCCTCCTTTCTTAGGGACTACATGGATCAGACTTACCCATTTTGAATCAGCTATAGGATAGATAACATCAACCTCTAACCATTTTAAAATTTCTTTCTTAACCACCTCCATCATTGGTGGATTCAATCGGCGTTGGGGGTCTCTCTTAAGGGATGAATTTGGTTCTAGGGCTATCTTGTGAGTGCACAAGGTCATACTAAGTCCAATAATATCAGCTAGTGCCCAACCGAAACCTTCCTTATGCTCCCTAAGAACTCTAATCAGCTTCGATTCTTGGGTTTCGGTTAAGGCATTCGACACAATCAACGACAAAGTTTGATTCTCACCTAAATAGATATACTTTAAATTTTTGGGCGGCCCTTTTAGCTCAAGTTTAGGTGGTGAAATTAGTGACCGAATTTGTTTATCGGCCACCTCAATGCTAGGGAAAATTGGTTTAGAGTGTGTCAATTGAGGAGAATTTAATGCACAAACCGAATCAATCAAAAAATCAGAAACAACAAATTCATGATTATTCATATCGACATCAAAAATACTTTTAGTTAGAATACTCTCTAACTCATCATCCTCTCCTAATTCATAGACATTTTGAACAAGATTATCAATTACATCAAGGGCATACACAGAATTAATATCGATGGGATATCTCATGGCATCAAATATGTTAAATTTTATTATCTCACCGTCAAACTCCATAGTTAAGTTCCCCCTATGTACATCAATTTTTGTTCTAGAGGTTTTAAGAA
The DNA here is from genome assembly GCF_025698545.1 of Gossypium raimondii. Lineage (NCBI taxonomy): Eukaryota > Viridiplantae > Streptophyta > Magnoliopsida > Malvales > Malvaceae > Gossypium > Gossypium raimondii. The sequence continues at coordinate 27,408,256 of NC_068568.1, forward strand.
AAGGTCTACCTAGGAGTAGGGGTACATCACTTGAACTAACATTAGGTCCCATGTCCAAGACATAAAAATCGGCAGGAAAGACTAACTCGTTTACTTGCACTAGGACATCTTCTAAGACGCCATCGGGGTAGGCATTACTCCTATCAGCAAGTTGAATTATCAATCCCGTTTCTTTTAATGAACCTAAGTGTACCTTTTCATAGATACTCCTAGGCATGACATTTATAGAGGCTCCTAAATTGAGCATAGCTCTATCAAGTTTAAGGTCTCCTATCTTACAAGGTATCGAAAACATTCCAGGATCTTTAGACTTAGGTGGCAGCTTCTTTTGAAATACCGCGGATACATTTTCACCTAAACTAATCCTCTCATTTCCAATCAATTTTCTTTTAGATGTGCATAATTCTTTTAAAAACTTAGCATATCTAGGAACTTGTTTAATTGCATCAATTAATGGAATATTAACTTGTACCTTACGGAAAGTTTCCAGGATTTCAGCATTGACATCGTCTGATTTTTCCCTCCTCAAACACTGCGGAAAAGGGGCTTTTGACACATAAGATCACTGGTTATTATTAGTGCTCAAACCACCTTCAATTTGAGGCTCAAGGGACTACATTTGCTGCTCTAAATTTGCTGCGTCGCACGAAACAATGGGCTACTGTAGGTGCAATTTTTCTGCCTCCCTTGAGGCTGTTTGTGGCCGTTGTATATCAGCCCTTGGTATGGCTAAAATCTCCTCTGTTTTATCACTGAATTGGACCTTTTTGACCTTGATTTCATCCTCTTCATCGCTACATCAGACCTTTTTCAGAATAGGTCTCAATTCCTTCCCACTTCTCAAAGTTTGGCACTAACTTGTCCCTTAGATTTGTCACCGGTTGTGATGGCAATCAATTGTTTACTTCAGCTTGCAAATTTCCAAGGTTAACACCGGTCGAAGAAGCTCGATTTTGTAATTGTTTCACGGCTGATTCAAGAGCCTGAAATTTCCCATCGGTCTCCTTCTATTGATCGGACATCATCTTCATCATTTGCTCAAGCATGGCATGAGTCTTAGTCTCAGCATTTAGGTTTTGTTGGGGCTGTTGTGGTGTATTATATAGTCGGGAATTTTTCTGCTCAAATCCAGGGGGTGTGGCTCGATTTTGGTACCTTAAATTAGGGTGGTCTCTCAATCCTTCATTGTAGGTGGCTGAATACGGATCATACCTTCTCTAATTTGGGAAAACGACATTAACTTCCCCTTCTTGCAATGTAGGACACATATCCATGGCATGTCCCTCTAAACAGCAAATACCACATAGTGAAGCTTTCGAATTGCTTCCAGTCATCAACTTACTCACCATAACTGTTAAGTTAGCTAATTGAGCATCCATCATATTTGATTACCCCTCATCCACTCATCTACCCAAATCAGCCCTCCTCAGGCCAAATTGCTGCATGTTTTGCACCATATTAGCAATTAAAATTTGGGCTTGCTCAGGTGTTTTGTCGACCAGCGCAGCTCCACTCACTGCATCAATCATACCTCGGTCTTGTGGTGTCAACCCTACATAAAAGTATTGTACCAAGAGCTGCTCACTAATCTGATGTTGCGGACAGCTTGCACATAACCGTTTGAATCTCTCCCAATACTCATATAATGACTCACCTACCAATTATTTTACCCCATAAATTTCCTTCCTAATCGACCCTATCCGTGATGCCAAAAAGAATTTCTCAAGAAAGGCTTTATGCAGCCCCATCCAAGTCGCGAATGAACCCAGTGACATGTAATATAAACAGTCCTTTGCCAATCCTTGTAATGAGAAAGGAAAGGCTCGGAGCTTGATTTGTTCTTCCTCAATACCGTCGGGCTACATGGTTGAACAAGTGATGATAAATTCATTAATATGTCGGTATGGATCTTCACCCGGTAGTCCATTGAATTTCGGCAACAAATTTAAAAATCTCGAGTTGAGTTTTTAGGGCCTATCAAGGGTGGGGTAAGTGATAGATAGAGGCTGGGCAGTGAGGTTAGGTGCAGCCAATTGCTTCAAGGTCTGGTTGGCCATATCGATGTCCTCTAAATCAGTATTCTCGGTGTGAGGGTTGCAAGTTTGAGCTTGCTGATCGGTGGTTCTAGCAGGGGACTTCGATGTTCACCGTCCGCTCCTTAATAACATAAACTAAAGGAATAAATCTAGCTTCAAAAACAAAAACAAGAAAACAAAATAAGTTCTGAAAATCAAATAGATTCGACAACGTCGCTTCCCCGACAACAGCGCCAAAATTTGGTGCAATGTCGTTACATCCACTGAATTAAATCCACTACTCAACCAATATTAACTGGTAATATAGGGGAAATAGAGTATCGATCCCACGAGGAAGCTTGTGTTAAATCTATTTGACGAAATTTGAAATAAAACTAAATATAAATCGCACACACGCACGCAAAGGGGGGGTTTGTTTCAATGTTTGCTTGTTGAAAATTAAAGTAATGAACGAAAGTAAATTTAAATCGAGAATTCTTGAAATCAAGAATAAAATAGATAGAAAGAATGCTTAGTAATCGACGCCTTAATTCACAAAACACAAGTAATTGTGACTTAAAATTATCCTAGAAAACCATTCAATAGCAAGGCTGTAAAATCACTTACGAAGCGACTTCCTATCTCTACCAATTTTAATCTAATTAAGAAATGTTCTTAACTAAAAACTACCCTTAATCAGCCCTATGTTTGATTGATTAAAGATGCATTGGGTACTAGAGAGACTTCACCTCACATTAACCATAGAAAATCCTCCAGCGGCTTCTATGTAATCAAATCCGTAATTATTCTAATTAGCGGCTTGCCAATTAGTTATCACCAATTATAAGTCTAATTAAGAAATACGATTCCTAAATTTTAACTTAGATGATTATAAGAGAATTCCTCAATTAACTAGGTGATCAATCCAATTGATTTAGAAAAACCCTTGAACAATAAAAACAAACAACTATGGAATACCAAATTTAAATTCAGAATAAATTGCGTCTTTGAATCAATTTTATTTGGCTTCATAAGTGTCTTACTAAGCAAAAGAAATTTAGCCACTCATAGCAAATAAAACAAAGCAAGAATTAATTGAAAACTTAGTGAATTTCGAATCAATCTTATTTAGAAATACTACTCTAATTATCGAGCTTTCCTCTTCTCAAAGTTGCTGAACTCTTGGACTGATTTTCAGCTCCTTGATCGACACTTGCTAGATTGATTAGAGGTGCTTGTGCTTACTGAATTACTCGATCCTCCCTCTCAATTCTTGTCCTCCTCTTGCTGGTTCTTCTCACTCTATTCATACTCCATGCTGGTAGGAGTCCTCTCTTTTTTATGGGATAGAATCAGCCTCAAATAAGGTAAGGAAATCAGAATAAAATATTTGATCTGATCCCCTTAATTTTTGCTCATCCTATCGCACAAAATCAACTCAAGCCAATTAGAGTTTCACTCCAATTTAACTACTCAAATGCTGAATCGGATTGTCTATTTTATACACTAGGGTCGGTCATAGCTAGGGGAAGGGGAATTAAAATCAGAATTAAATCTGATTCCCTTGCTGACTGGTCACACAATTTCAGCTTCATTCACCTCCAAATTGGACCGAATCTTGCTCTTGTTTTCAAGGTCTTTTGTAGTTGACCTGGTTAATTCGGATTTGCATTTTTACCAAGTTAATTTTAATTTCAAAATTAGCATACAATCAACCCTATCCATCAGCTCTATTCGTGTGAATTGGATTCCCAATTGGGTCCATTCGAACCATCTAAATGTACCTACCTTGTACCATGACTTAACACAACATTAAATCATCGAATTGGAACGAAAATAAATTAGCAAGGCATAAGATACACTTAATGTAAATTGAGCTAATTAGAAACCAATTGATCAAGAATTCATCAATAATTAAGGTAATTAGTGGAATAAGTTAAGCTCAAAATTGAAGTTAACACCCGACTTGCAAGTTCAAGCAATTATACGATAAATTTCCCGTTTGTTCCAACCTCAATTCAATTCCATCCAAGAGCGAATGGACCAAATGGAGGAATGAAGTCAGCAAGCAAACACCCCTCCTGTTCCGAGAAGAGAAAGAGAATGGCCTTGGCAACATGTTAACGATCTCTACAAGCCAAGTGATGTGGAAAGTGATCAAGCTTCTCATCGGACTGAAAGGAGAAAAGGCCAACGAGTACAAGGTCCGAGGGATCGAGAGTGCTTTAATTATGACTTGAAAAAAATAAAAATTGTGATACCTGCCTTCCAAGGATGATCGGACCCCGAAGCTTACCTTGAGTGGGAAAAGAAGTTGGTGTTTGAATGCCATAATTACTCCGAGAGCAAAAAGGTGAAGCTTGCTACAATCGAGTTCTCTGATTACGTCATATTTTGGTGGGATCAGCTAACTCTAAGTCAAAGATGAAACGGTGAACATCCGGTGTTACAATAGGTGAAAATGAAGGCAATAATATGCAAACGATTTATTCCAGCCTACTACCATCAAGAGCTTTACCAAAAGCTTCAAAGCCTAACTCAAGGCAATCGAAGTGTCAAGGATTGTTATAAAGAGATGGAAGTGGCAATGATTAGAGCCGATATGGAGGAGGACCGTGAGGCTACAATGGCACAATTTCTTACCGACCTCAACCGTAACATAGCCAACATTGTGGAGCTGCACCATTATGTCGATGTTATTGATATGGTCCACATGGCCATTAAAGTTGAGAAGCAACTTAAACAAAAAGGTACGTCTCATTCTTTCCCTAACACTTCCTCAACCACAAAGTGAGGGCAAGGAACCAGCAAACAAGACACCCCGAATTGAGCCAAGGAAGTGAGTGGAACCGCGAGGCTTAATAAGCCTAGTTGTGAAACCAGCAAAGGCAAGATGAAAGCCGTTCCAAATAGGTCTCCAAACATAAAGTGTTTTAAATGCCTTGGATGAGGAAATATCGTGAGCCAATGCCCAAACAGAAGTGTGATGTATATGCGCGAAGATGGCAAGATCTAGTCCGAGGACAAATGTGAGGACAAGGCCATTGAGTCATCTAATGATGAGGAGGAACTTGAACAAGCCAAAAATGGAGAGATTCTTATTGTAAAACGAAGCTTAAGCCTTCAAAGTATGGAAAACGACCAACAAAGGGAGAACATCTTCCATTCGTGCTGCCAAGTGCAAAGGAAGTTTTGTTGCGTCATTATAGACAGGGGAAGTTGCACAAATGTGGCCAGCACACTGATGGTGGAGAAACTCAGATTGGCCACCACCAAACATCCACACCCATATAAACTCCAATCGCTTAACGATGGTGGAGAGTTGAAGGTAACTAAACAAGTGATCATTACTTTTTTGATTAGAAAGTATTATGGAATAGGCATGGGGTAGATGAGGCTACATGGGAGCTCGAAGAGGCTATGCAAAAACAATACCCAAATCTCTTCATAGGTAAGATTTTCGGGGATGAAAATTCCTAAAGGGGGAGAAATGTAACATCCCAAAATAGTGCCTAAACGAAGTACTGGTTGCGAAACCATGAATCTATGATAGAAAAGTTTATTGTGATTAATTTTTATGATTTACTGATTGATTGGATGCATGTGTTAGAATACCGATAAGAAATTTCAACAATTGCATGTCTGAATTGCATAATAGGGTTTAATAGCAAAAGTGGGTAAATATGAGTTTTAGATGATAAAGGATTTAATTGAAGTGCATAATTGAAGTAGAGGTCCTTAAATGGAAATTAGACCATTAGATTTTCATTGACAAAAATGGGCATGCATAGATAAAAATAACTAAAGTTTTAATGAAAGGCATTTTAGTCATTTAGTAATAGAAAGAATTAAAAGGGAAAAAGATGGCAAAATGTGCTCATCTTTTCCATAAGGGCTGAAAATTTCAAGGTCTCCATAGCTAGGGTTTCTTCACTTTCTCAAGCTTATAGTAAGTGCATCCAAGCCCTGCTTTTAATATTTTTTACGTTTTTGGAGTCCGTGTAGCTCGATTTAGCTTATTCTACCATTAATTCATGTTAGGGTTCATATTTGGAAAAATACTCATAGGTGAAATGTGTTTATATTAATGTTTTAAGGTAGAATATAAAGCTTGAAATTATGTTAAACAACATTTGCTTGGCGATTTTAAGTGAAAACGAGTAAAACGACATAATCGATAAAAATACCTAATGTTAATAAGTAAATGTTAGAGTGGGAATTTGATGTTTCCATAGAAGGGAAAGATGTTTAGCATGTCATAAAACATAAGAATAAGGGATGAAGTTTAATTTCTAAGCTTTGGGGCAAAAGTGTAAATATGCAAAAGTTTAGAGGCAAAATTGTAATTTTGTGAAAGTTCGAGTCAAAGACTGTTTTGATGATTGTGAGTATTAAATAAGCTAAATTTTCTATTATAGATCAAGGGGAACAAAATCTGGAGCTAGACTGGGGAAAGAAAAAGGTTGAGGACTAAGTTGTTAGATTTGATCGTATTTTGTACCGATGTAAGTTTACGGTAAATAAATGCAATATTTCAATAATTACAATGTTGTTATTTTCCAAAAATTATGTACTTATTTCATGAAATTATTTAATGTTGACTCAAGTATGAGATGAGAGAGAATCAGTGATAAAAAGACCTGTTGAAACATTAGGAATGTTTCGGATACAAATGTCATGAAATTAAGGGCATGAGATCCCATGTAAGACCATGTCTGGGACATGGCATTAGTATTATTGAGGTTATGAGAGGTCCCACATAAGACCATGTTTGGGACATGGCATTGGCACCGAGATAAGCGGTCCTCTGTAAGACCATGTTTGGGACATGGCATGGGCACCGATATAAGAACTCCCATGTAAGACCATATCTGGGATATGGCATTGGCTGTACTGGAAACATCCCATGTAAGGCCATTTCTGGGACATGGCTTTGGCATGTTATTATCAAACAGGAGACCCGAGTATCCTTAATATTCTAGGTGGTTCAATGGGCTAGTAAATGGACTATGTTACATGAAAGTTCAGGTAAAAGCATAATAAATATATTCAGGTGAGTTATAAGGGTTAAGAATATCTCAGTTATCAGCTGAGAAAGAAATTTCGGCAAGGGAGGAGTAAGTTCTAATCATTAGTTATTTAAGTAAGCAAGTAAGTAAACAAGTAAGAGAGTAAGTAAAAAAGAAAGTAAAGATCATGATACTTGATGATAATTTATGAGTATAATTATTTATGTTAAATGTTGTTATTTATTTGCTTGTAAACTTACTAAGCTTTACGCTTACTCCCTTTATTTTCCTTCCTTTTTTTTAGTATCGCCAAGCAAATTTCAAGGATCATAAGGACGTCGGAGATCGTTTCACACTATCAACAGATCAACTCGGTATTTTGTGGTTTGAAACGTTTTATGTTATGACATGTATAGGGACTTAGTCATGTTGTGTGTGTATCCTTATGATTTGGCTAATGAACGCATGTAAATATTAGATAATGATTAGCTATTGAAATGACTATTTAAGAACATGCTTTGATGTTATGTATGCCTAAATGATAGTTAATACAAAGAAATTATAAAAGAGTAAAAATTTGTAATGGAATAGTTTTTGGACAAGAAGATTGACGTGATTTTGAAAAATCACCAAGGATAGTAGAAATGGAATTAGAGAGTGAATAAGATATAGAATTAAATCTTATTGAGTCTATTTTCACATGAAAGAAACACTGTAGGCAAAGGAATTATATATTATGAGATATTTGAATTTTAGTGAGACAGGTAAGAATGGTTTTTGAAGTCACCTATTCGAATTTAGAAAATCATTAAAATTGTAAAGAAGTAATTATGAGTCATAATTTATATGTGTAGATTCCTTAGTGAGTCTATTTTCAATAAAAACAAATGAGAACCTTATTAGAATTCTGTACAATAAGATAATTGATTTTTAGTGAAGAGGGGTCAGAACTATCGAGTAGTGAAATATGGGAGACTTTAACGATAAATTGTACTATTTCGCGCAACCAAAAATTTTGGAAATTTTATGGTAAGAAGATATTTGAGTCTAGTTTTAGGGAAAATTTACAAATCAAAATTTTGAGTTTCGTAACTCGAGTTATGATTAAATTAGTGACTATTACGCAGGTGGATAGTTTTATTGTGAATAATGAAATAAATTATTTTGAATTGTTTACATATTCAAAAAAATTTTAATGTTCCCTGTTTGGACCCGAACCATTTTCGTTGCATGTTTTAGGGTCTCAAAAGTCCTTTTTAAGGACATATTGATTGAATGTGAGTGAATTAATTTTAAAAGTAGATTTTTATGCTCCGATCTAGTAAGTTAAGTTAGATAATGCCTCGTGCTCGACGCTGGCAATGGTCTTGGGTAAGGGGTGTTACATTTATTGGTATCAGAGCGAGAGTTTAGTCAGTTCTCAGAATATTCAGTATGAATAAGAGTCTAGCTATACATGCCATACTTGTAATTTTGATAGTATGACGACTCTTGGCAATTTTAAAATGTTTTTCTTTTATAATTATGGATCCCGAACGAGCTGGTTCAGATGATGTAGAAAGTAATGTGCCCACTCCCGCAGAAGGGACGGTGCCACCAGATAGTAGTGAAAGGCCTGTTACAGTTAGTCAGGGAGGAGGGGCTCGAGAAGCCTTCTTCCAAGCTATGAATGAATGGTTTGCCGAGTTCATTCGTACTAATCTAGCTATTAGACCTCCAACCCTCATGATTCTCTGATCCCCCATGTAGCTCCCCCAGTCACAAGTACATTTATAGGAGAAAGGCCACCAGTTGATAAGATCAAAAAACAAGGGGCTAAAGAGTTTCGGGCTACTAAAGATGATGATGCAGAGAGAGCAAAATTTTGGCTCGAGAATACTATCAGAGTTTTTGATGAGTTATCCTGTACACCTGAGGAATGCATGAAGTGTGTTGTCTCACTCCTTTGAGATTCGGCCTATCATTGGTGGAAGACTCTTGTGTCAGTTGTACCGAGCAAGAGTTACTTGGGATTTCTTTCAGGAGGAGTTTCGTAAAAAATATATCAGTCTGAGATTTATTGACCAAAAAATAAAAGAGTTTCTTGAGTTAAAGTAGGGTAAGATGACTGTAACCGAGTATGAACGTGAATTTGTTAAACTCAGCAAGTATGCTCGAGAGTGTGTCTATAGAGGCTATCATGTGCAAAAGATTTGAGGATTGGCTCAATGATGATATCCGACTGTCAGTTGGCATTCTAGATATAAAAGAGTTTGTTATTCTAGTTGAAAGAGCCTGTAAGGCAGAGGAGTTGTTAAAACAAAAAGAAAAGGGCAAAGCTGAAATTGAGGTTCAAGACGCGAAGAAAAGGCAGATGAGCAGATCATTTTAGTCTACATCCAAGAGGCCTAGAGAGTTCTCTATTAGATCAAAATTTTTAGCCGAGTATCCTAGCCGAAACAGAGGTAGAAGATTTGTGGGTCCAAGAGCTCAGACTACTACAGTTGCAAGTGTGGGTAGTACTCGACCACCTAGACCAAACTGTGCTCAATGTGGTAGACGTCATCTCTGTGAGTGCTGAGCAAATGAAAATGCTTGTTTCAGATGTGGTGCACTAGATCATTTTATTCGGGATTGTCCCGAAACAGTTAAAAGAGAAGTAATACTAAGTGCAAGATCGGGAAATGCTCCCACTAGAGGCAGACCACAGAGGAATCTGGGAGTTGGAGCAAGTAATAGGGGTATGTCCAGAGACTTAGCAGCTAGACCAGATACTAGAGTACCCGCAAGGACTTATGCTATTCGTGCTCGCGAAGAGGTATCCTCCCCCGATGTGATTACAGGTACATTTTCTCTCTATGATACTAGTGTTATTGCTTTTATTGATCCGAGTTTGACCCATTCCTATGTTTAAATGAGATCGATGCCTAATATGAACATGCCCATAGAATCTACCAAAATTGTGATTTAAGTATCGAATCCATTAGGCCAGTATGTTTTAGTAAACAAAGTATGTAAAAATTGCCTTTTAATTATTAGAGTCACTCTTTTCCGGCCGATCTTATGCTATTGAAATTTGATGAGTTTGATGTGATTCTTGGTATGGATTGGTTAACTGCCCATGATGTGATAACGAATTGCAGAAAAAAATACATTTAGTTGAAATGCAAAAATAGTGATATTATCCGGGTTAATTCAGATGAGTCAGATAGTTCTCTTGCCATGATTTATGTTATGTCTGCTCAAAAATGTTTGAGAAAAAGGCATGAAGCTTATCTAGCTTTTGTATTGAATACTAAAGATCTAGAGATGAAAATTGAATCAGTGCCAGTAGTTTGTGAGTTTTCTGATGTATTTCCGAAAGAATTGCCAGGTTTGCCTCCAATTAGGGAAGTTGAGTTTGGTATTGAGTTGGTTCTAGGTACCACTCCTACCTCTATTGCTCCTTATAGAATAGCCCCGTTGGAATTGAAAGAATTGAAAGAATTGAAAGCTCAGTTGCAGAAATTAACTGATAAAGGTTTTACAAGGCCTAGTTGTTCTCCGTGGGGCGTACTAGTGCTTTCTGTGAAAAAGAAAGACGGTTCAATGAGGTTGTGTATAGTTTATCAGTAGCTTAACAAAGTAACAATAAAGAATAAATATCCACTGGCTAGAATTGATGATCTATTTGACCAATTGAAGGGAGCCACTGTGTTCTCCAAGATAGATTTGAGATCCGGTTACTATCTGTTGCGGGTTAAAGAGTCTGATGTTCCGAAGTCTGCTTTCTAGACTAGGTATGGTCACTATGAGTTTCTTGTGATGCCATTTGGCTTAACTAATGCTCCTGCCATATTCATGGATTTAATGAACTGAATCTTTCGACTGTACTTGGAAAAGTTTGTAGTTGTGTTTATTAATGATATTCTGATTTATTCTCCTGATGAGATTGAACATGTCGAACATTTGAGAACAATTTTACAGATTTTGAGAGATAATTAGTTGTATGCCAAGTTTAGCAAAAGTGAGTTTTGGCTTCGAGAAGTCAAATTCCTTGGACACATTGTCTCAGGTGATGGTATTAAAGTTGATCCAAGTAAAATTTCAGCAAATGTTGAGTGGAAACCGCCCAAAAATGTGTCAGAGGTTAGAAGTTTTCTTGGATTAGCTGGTTATTATAGACGATTTGTAAAGGGATTTTCTATGATAGCTACCCCCTTGACAAGGTTGTTGTAGAAAGATGTCAAGTTTGAATGGACTGAGAAGTGACAGCAGAGTTTTGACAAGTTAAAGGCATTGTTGATCAAGCTCTGCTTTAGTACGACGAACTGTGTAAAAAATTGTGATTTACAATGATGCATCCTTGAATGGATTGAGTTTTGTACTTATGTAGGAAGGTAAAGTAATAGCATATGCTTCCAGATAGTTAAAGCCACATGAGAAAAACTACCCGATGCACGATTTAGAGCTAGTTGCCATTGTATTTGCGTTGAAGATCTGGAGACATCACTTGTACAGTGAGAAGTGTCGAATATTCACTGACCATAAAAGTTTGAAATACTTGATGACTCAGAAAGATTTGAACTTGAGGCAAAGAAGATGGTTAGATTTGATTAAAGATTATGAGCTAGTGATCGACTATCACCCGGGTAAGGCAAACGTTGTTGCTGATGCCTTTAGTAGAAAGTTTTTATTTACATTGAGAGCTTTGAATACAAGTTTGTCTTTATCAGATAACGGTTCTATTTTAGCTAAGTTGAGAGCTAAACCGATGTTTCTTGAAGAAATCAGTAAAGCTCAGAAAGATGATAGTGAGTTGCAAGCTTAAAGAGCTCAGTGCGAGTCAGATGTTGAGTCAAATTTTTAGATCAGTTCTGATGGTTGTTTACTGTTCAAAAATTGGATATGTGTACCGAAGAATGATGAGCTTATTCAAAAGATCTTATAAGAAGCACATAACAGTTATTTGTCTATTCACCCAGGTAGTACAAAGATGTATAATGATTTGAAGAAAACGTACTAGTGGGCAAGAATGAAAAGAGATATTTCAGAATTTGTTTCTAGATGCTTGATCTGATCGCAGGTAAAGGCCGAACATCAGGTACCTTCAGGTTTATTGCAGCCTGTGTTAGCTCTTAAGTGGAAATGGGACCGAGTTACCATGGATTTTATGATAGGGTTGTCGTTGACATCGAGAAAGAAAGATGCAGTATGGGTTGTGATTGATAAGCTAACGAAGTCGGCTCATTTTATCCCAGTTCGTATGTATTATTCACTTGACAAGTTGGTCGAGTTGTATATTTCAGAGATAGTCAGACTACATGGAGTACCATTATCGATTATCTCAGATAGAGATCTGAGATTTACTTCGTAGTTTTGGAAGAAACTACAGGAAGCTTTGGGCACAAAGTTGAGTTTTAGTACAGTTTTTCATCCTCAGACCGATGGTCAATCAGAGAAAGTTATTCAGATACTTGACGATATGCTCAGATGTTGTGTTTTAGAATTTCAAGGTAGTTGGGAGAAATATTTGTCGTTGGTAGAGTTTGCCTATAATAATAGTTATCAGTCGAGTTTGAAGATGGCACTCATGAAGCTTTGTATGGACGTAAGTGTCGTACAAGTTTGTATTGGACAGAGCTTAAGGAAAATTAAATTTATGGGGTTGATCTAGTCAAAGAAACAGAAGAGAAAGTAAAAGTCATTAGAGATTGCTTAAAAGCTTAAAAATGGGGCTTGGATGCACTTACTATGAGCTTGAGAAAGTGAAGAAACCCTAGCTATGTAGACCTTGAAATTTTCGGCCCTTATGGAGAAGATGAGCACATTTTGCCATACTTTTCCCTTTTAATTCTTTTTATTACCAAAGGACTAAAATGCCCTTTATTAAAACCTTAGTTATTTTTATCTATGCATGCCCATTTTTGTCCATGAAAATGTAATGGTCTAATTACCATTTAAGGACCTCTACTTCAATTATGCACTTCAATTAAATCCTTTTTCATCTAAAACTCATATTTACCCACTTTTGTAATTAAACCCTATTATGCAATTCAGACATGCAATCGCTGAAATTTCTTATCTGCATTCTAACACATGCATCCAATCAATCGGTAAATCATAAAAATTAATCACAATAAAATTTTCTATCTCGGATTCGTTGTTTCACAATCACTATTCCATTCAGACCATATTTTGGGATGTTACATTTCTCACCCCTTTAGGGATTTTCATCCCCGAAAATCTTACATGTGAAGAGATTTGGGTACTATTTTCGCATAGCCTCTTTGGGCTCCCATGTAGCCTCGTCTACCCTATGCCTATTCCATAACACTTTCACAAGTGTAATACTTTTGTTCCTTGATTGCTTGACCTCTTGAGCTAGAATCTTTACCGGTTCTTCACCGTAAGTCATATATGGCTAAATCTCAACCTCTGCCTGAGAAATCACATGTGATGGATCTAAACGATAACGGCGTAACATAGACACATGGAATACATCAGGAATCTTCTCTCACTCAGTTAGCAAAGCTAACCGATATGTTAAGGGCCCAACTCTTTCAGTCACCTCAAACGGTCCAATAAAACGTGGACTTAGTTTGCCTTTCTTGCCAAATCTGAGAACTTTCTTCCACGGGGATACTTTCAAAAATACCCTGTCACCAACCAAAAACTCAATGTCTTTTCTTTTCAAATCAACATAGGATTTCTATCTATCTGAAGCTACTTTCAAGCAATCTCTAATGACTTTTACTTTCTCTTCTGTTTCTTTAACTAGATCAACCCTATAAATTTGATTCTACTTAAGCTTTATCTAATACAAAGGCATACGACACTTACGTCCATGCAAAGCTTCAAAAGGTGCCATCTTCAAACTCGACTAATAACTATTATTATAGGAAAACTCTTGTGAAAGTATTATGGAATAGGCATGGGGTAGACGAGGCTACATGGGATCCTGAAAAGGCTATGCAAAAATAGTACCCAAATCTCTTCACAGGTAAGATTTTCATGGATGAAAATCCCTAAAGGGGGAGAAATGTAACATCCCAAAATAGGGCCTAAACAAAACAGTGGTTGTGAAACCACGAATTTGAGATAGAAAAGTTTATTGTGATTAATTTTTATGATTTACTGATTGATTGTATGCATGTGTTCGAATACCGATAAGAAATTTCAGCAATTGCATGTCTGAATTGCATAATAGGGTTTAATTGCAAAAGTGGGTAAATATGAGTTTTAGATGATAAAGGATTTAATTGAAGTGCATAAGTGAAGTAGAGGTCCTTAAATGGTAATTAGACCATTAGATTTTCATTGACAAAAATGGGCATGCATAAATAAAAAATAACTAAAATTTTAATGGAGGGCATTTTAGTCATTTGGTAATAAAAAGAATTAAAAGGGAAAAAGATGGCAAAATGTGCTCATCTTCTCCATAAGGGCTGAAAGTTACAAGATCTCCATAGCTAGGGTTTCTTCACTTTCTCAAGCTCATAGTACGTGCATCCAAGCCCCGTTTTTAATTTTTTTTACATTTTTGGAGTCACTATAGCTCGATTTAGCTTATTCTACCATTAATTCATGTTAGGGTTCATATTTGGAAAAATACCCATAGGTGAAATGTGTTTATTTTGATGTTTTATGGTAGAATATGAAGCTTTAAATAATGTTAAACAACTTTTTCTAGGCGATTTTAAGTGAAAACGAGTAAAACGACATAATGAGTAAAAATTCCTAATGTTCATAAGTAAATGTTAGAGTGGGAATTTGATATTGCCATAGAAGGGAAAGATGTTCAGCATGTCATAAAACATAAGAATAAGGGATTAAGTTTAATTTTTGAGCTTTGGGTCAAAAGTTTAAATATGCAAAAGTTTAGGGGCAAAATTGTAATTTTTCCAAAGTTTGAGTCAAGGACTATTTTGATGAATGTGAGTATTAAATAAGCTAAATTTGCTATTATAGATCAAGGGGAATGAAATCTGGATGTAGACCGGGGAAAGAAAAAGGTTGATGACTAAGTTACTAGATTTGATCGTATTTTGTACCGAGGTAAGTTTACAGTAAATAAATGCAATATTTCAATAATTATTATTAATTTTGTTATTTTCCAGAAATTATGTACTTATTTTATGAAATTATTTAATGTTGACTCAAGTATGAGATGAGAGAGAATCAGTGATAAAAAGTCCCGTTGAAACATTAGGAATGTATCGGATACAAATGTCATGACATTAAGGGGATGAGATCCCATGTAAGACTATGTCTGAGATATGGCATTGGCATTATTGACGTTTTGAGAGGTCCCACGTAAGATCATGTCTGGGACATGGCATTGGCACCGAGATGAGAGGTCCCCCATAAGATTATGTATGAGACATGGCATGGGCACCGATATGAGAACTCCCATGTAAGACCATATCTGGGATATGGCATTGGTAGTACAAGAAACATCCCATGGAAGACCATGTCTGGGACATGGCTTTGGCATGTAAATGGACTATGTTACATGAAAGTTGAGGTAAAAGCATAATAAATATATTCAGGTGAGTTATAAGGGTTAAAAATATCTCAGTTATCAGTTGAGAAAGAAATTTCAGCAAGGGAGGCGTAAGATATAATCATGAGTTATTTTAGTAAGCAAGTAAATAAACAAATAAGGGAGTAAGTAAAGAAGAAAGTAAAGATCATGATACTTGATGATAATTTATGAGTATAATTATTTATGTTAAATATTGTTATTTATTTGCTTGTAAACTTACTAAGCTTTACGCTTACTCCCTTTTTTTCTTTCTTTTTTTATAGTATCGCCAAGAAAATTTTAGGGATCGTAAGGACGTCGGAGATCGTTTCACACTATCAACAGATCAACTCGGTATTTTGTGGTTTGAAACATTTTAAGTTATGGCATGTATAGGGACTTAGTCATTTTCTGTGTGTATCCTTATGATATGGCTAATGAATAGCATGTAAATATTCGATAATGATTAGATATTGAAATGGCTATTTAAGAACATGTTTTGATGTTATATATGCCTAAATGATAGTTAATACAAAGAAATTATAAAAGAGTAAAAATTTGTAATGGAACAATTTTTGGACAGCAGCATTGACGTGATTTTGAAAAATCACCAACGATAGTAGAAATGGAATTAGAGAGTGAATGAGATATATAATTAAAGCTTATTGAGTCCATTTTCACATGAAAGAAACGATGTGGACAAAGGAATTATATATTATGAGATATTTGAATTTTAGTGAGACAAGGTTAGAATGGTTTTTTGAAGTCCCCTATTTTGAATTTAGAAAATCATTAAAAATTGTACATAAAGAATTATGAGCCATAATTTATACGTTTAGAGTCCTCAGTGAGTCTATTTTCAATAAAAATAAACAAGAACATTATCCAAATTCTGTACAATAAGATAATTTATTTTTAATGAAGAGGGGTCAGAACTATCGAGCAATGAAATAGGGGAGACTTTAACGAATAAACTGTACTATTTGGCTGAACCAAAAATTCATGAAATTTTATGGTAAGAAGATATTTGAGTCTAGTTTCAGGGAAAACTTACAGATCTAAATTTTGAGTTTTGTAACTCAAGTTATAATTAAATTAGTGACTATTATGCAGGTGGACAGTTTTATTGTGAATAGTGAAATAAATTATTTTGATTTGTTTAAATATTCGAAAAAATTTTAATGTTTCTGGTTTGGACCCAAACCATTTCTGTTGCATGTTTTAGGGTCTCGAGGGTTCTTTTGAGGAACATGTTGATTGAACGTGAGCGAATTAATTTTAAAACAAATTTTTTATGCTCTGATCTAGTAAGTTAAGTCAGATAACGCCTCGTGCTCGACTCCGGCAACAGTCTCGGGTAAGGGGTGTTACATATATTGCGCTCATTCATTGGTAGATTTTGCATTGTCTATCTTGATGATATTCTTGATTATAGTAAAACCTTAGATGAGCATGTGAAGCATTTAAAGGCTATTTTGGAATTTTTAAGAAAAGAAACCTTATATGGTAATCTTAAGAAGTGTGCGTTAGTACTTTTGTACTAACAAAATGGTTTTCTTAGGTTTCGTGATCCAATAATGGCCCCGATTGACGAACATCTCCCAAGTCTGGAGTTTCCATGGATTAGCTAGCTTTTATAAATGACTCATGCCAAACTTTAGCATATTGGCTGCACCTTTAACCGGGGTAATCCATAAAAACTCTAGTTTTATTTGGGGAGAAGAACAAGAACAAGCATTTCTGCAAATTAAAGATTGTTTAACTCATGCACCTCTATTGTCTTTGCCAAATTTTGATAAAACCTTCGAGTTAGAATGTGATGCTTCAGGTCTAGGGATTGGAGCTATACTAATGCAAGATGGATGCCCCGTCGCATACTTTAGTGAAAAGCTCAACGATGCTATTTTTAAACCGCTGCTTAAACATTTATCTTGTTTTAATTTAGCCAATTTGTTAAATGAAGCCAACTACTTAATTTAACGATCGAGCAAATTTACGACTCATTTTCAATATCAATACGAGTTCGTATCAGAATTTTAATGAATTTTTCAACTAAGGTTTAAATTGAAAAATAGAAAAAATATTCATGGTGAATTTGTGAAAAAATTTTAATGTAGGGATTGCTAAGGACCTAAGTAAATTTCGACTATAGTGGGTTGGCACCAAATTACATGAAATTTCATTTTATAAGCTTAGGGATTAATTTGTAATGAACTCAAAATTATAAGAGCAAAAGCGTAAGTTCTCCAAAATATAATTTTTGGGTTGAATTGAATAGAATGAAGTTTGAATGAGTTAAATTTGTTTATTTAGATAAAGAAAAGCAACGTACGTATTTAGATCGGGGAAAGGAAAAATTTTTAGATTAGTTGATTGTATTTCTTCGTTTGTAATCAAGGTAAGTTCGTATATTTATTTAGCATTTTAATATGCTCAATTTAAGTATTATTATGTTTTATTACGATATTATGACTCTATGGACATATCCAACGAAGTTTCGACGACTTTCGGATCCCATTTGAACCTTAGGAATATATAGGATAGAAAGGACATGTCATTAGGGGTTACCGTGTTTTGGGTGCTGGTCCTAAATGTCCTACAAGTGGCTGAGTTTTCGACATGTGTTGCGGTTACTTGATAACTTGTGTGAGCAGCACCATGTAGCTACGTTTCGACTGACAGCCTGTGTGAACAGACCCACTTATTGCTAGAGAAATGCATTCATTGAGAAAAGAGAAAGAAATGGTTTTGACCATATGTTAGCACACAGTGTGTAAGATTCCTGCGTATCTGATATTATTCTAGTGGTTTAACAAAGGGAAGGAATGACATATTTCGACAAGTAATGCTATGAAAGCATGAGAAAGGTATGAGTTGCTGATGATTAAAATATGCCTAGCCATGTTCATGAAAACATGAATTCCTATATATTATGTTCAAAAAAGCTATGTTATGCAATGAATTTGCTAAGTTATGTGGTTATCACTAACATGAATGGTTGTTGTTGCTTACACTTGTGCCAAGCTATGTTGGATTAACTCAAACTTACTTTTAAGCGTATATATTGAAATGGTAAGCATTGTTTATGATTTACGAACTTACTAAGCATTGAATGCTTACTTTGTGTTGTTTCCTTCATGTCTTTAGATAATCAGAAACTCATTCGGGTTGGAAACTTGTCAGAGATCCATTACACTAACCCTCAGCTATTTCGGTAGATTTTGGTGTTTCTAAGTTTTGGTTATAATGGCATGTATAGGTGTTTTGTTTGATATTTTAGCCATTTGTTTTTGGCTTGTGTTTAGGGCATTTTGGATGGTGAAATGATGCTAATTTTGGTATGTATATATTTGGCCTTAAAATGGTTCATATCATGGTGTATGATGCTTGAATGATTGAAGATGTTATGGTAGTTATATATGTATGTGATAAATGGTCTTTTGATATGTTTGAATATGGTGAATTGGCATAATTGCTATAGATGACATGTATGGCTATTGGTGCTAGATGTTAAATGGCATTATTGGCACCTTTTGGTGTGAATTTGATAGGTAAAAAAAAATTATATGATTTGGAATAAGCTTAGTTATAAACTAGTTCAACCTTTGGCCAAATTGTGCATATGATTTTACATGTTTAATGGTTGTGATTGAGGTGCCTTTTGGGCATATTTGTTGTATGTATTTGTACCTTATTTGAATAGCTTATTATGGCATGATTTGGTGCACTTTGGAATGTTTGATCGTATGTGGAAAATTTGTTATAAGTGAATACATGTTTGGGTGAGAAAAATGGCTTGGAAATGACCTTTTTTTTTCCACAAGGCCAGAGACATGGGCGTGTGTCTCAATCATGTGTGACACACGGCCAGGCAACATGGTCATGTGTCCCCTATAGCTTTCTAAGGGTTCCAAGTCAAGCTATTACATGGCCTAGCACATGGCTTAGCACACGGGCATGTGAGGTCATTTCGAAGGGTACACGGTCTGGTACACGGGTGTGTGGTTTGGCCGTGTGACCCAAGTCAGTAAGTTACACGAGCATTGACACGGGCTAGGATATAGTCATGTGTCCCTACTGCGATTGTCCACATGGCATGGGACACGGGCGTGTCTCTCGGCCGTGTGACCCCTGTAGTTTGAAATTTTGCATCTTTTTTTTTAAAAACCCTATATGTTTCTGATTTAGTCTCACCTCATTTCTATTGTGTTTTTAGGGCCTCGAGGGCTCATATAAGGAACAATGTTCTTAAGTCTGAATACTTTTGTGATGTTTTACGTTATGTTTCGTATATGTTGAATAAATGTTCATTGAATGATGTTAACTTTCAATAATACTCCGTAGCCCAAATCCGGCGACAGATATGGGCTAGGGGTGTTACAAAGTGTCCCACCATAAGTACGCTTCATCTTTTAACAACGATACAACACATTTCAAACAATCTTCAGGAGTGCACATCAATTCTGTGAAGACTCCCTTCATATTTATTAACAAGTACTCGACTTTTGTAGGATCATCATCAACCTTGCCTCTAAATTCTTCCGCTCCACATTTTTGGATTTTACCTATGGATACTGGAGTAACCATCACACGTACAAGATTTTGAGAAATAGTTGGGGGTAAAGGTGGCGGGGTTGCAAGATTTGCTTGCTTGAATTCATTTAACCACTAGTTCATCATTCTGAGAAACACATTTTCATTTCATCCCCAGAAGACTGTGGAATCGACGCACTATTACTTCAGGATTCGAAGCATGAACATTACTTTTAGATTCGTTAACTACAGCTCGGTTCAACTCAGCTAACATCTTGAATCAATAAGAATTTACAATATTAGAGTGGATTGAAAGTATCACACCATCGCAGGGTATATGTGGCATGTATATACTAAACTCTACTCCGCTACGCTAGTCCTAGAATGGACTTAACTGTGGCTTTGATACCATTAAATGTAACACTCCTAACTCGTATCTGTAGCTGAATTATGGTTACGGAGCATTACCGTACAATCATAAACATTTAACACCATAATATTTAAATAACTTAATTATATCATAATCAATTCAATCACATGCATTATGCCCCTAAATCGAGCCCTCGAGACCCTAAAATAGCTTAAAACAATATGGAACTAGTTTGAAACAAAACAGTAAGTTTAGGAAAAAGATACACAAATTGGAAATAAGGGTCACACGACCGTGTGGCCAGGCCATGTGAAATCACCCCAAGCCGTGTAACATTCGAACAAGGGACACATGGCTGTGTCCCAGCCCGTGTAACTCATTAAGATGCCCACATGCTTGTGTGAAAGGCTGTGTAACTCTCTGAGTTGCCACACACACCTGTGTGCTGGGCCGTGTGCTTGGCCATGTATCTCACTGACTTAAACACTAAGAAATTCAAAAATGCCACACGGCCGTGTGACAACCTATGTCTCAGGCCCTGTGAACCCAATATTTACCTAAAATTAAGCCATTTCACAACCAATTCACACCCAACCACATAAGCATGCCATTTTAGACACCCTAATTCAACTAACCAATATGACATTCAATGGCACCACAATTATAGCAAAACATGCCAATGTTGCCTCATTTCATACATGATAATCTAGTTCAAATGTGTACCAAAACACACCACAAATAACCATTTTCAAGCCATTCTAATCATACTGAGAAGAACCTTATTTACAAGCATGTTAAAATAAGTAAAATGACATAACTTGGTAAGGTATCCAAGTGTACCAAACCAACATATGTATCTATATATACATGTCACTACCCTAGAAGATAGAAAAACTACGAACTTAGATGGGTAGTATGAGTCGGTTGAATGATCCTTCCAAAATATCAATGACGATTATCTATAAAACAATCCACCAGAACCGATAAGCTTACATAACTTAGTAAGGACATAGTATAACATTTAATCTAAATACAATTAGACAGATTTCACATACTATTTGGTTCAAGATTACCAAAGTCCAAATAGGGTCACATATGTGCATTCAGGGGTACTAAAGTACAAATAGGGGCACTTATGTGGATTTAGGGGTACGAAAGTACAAACAGGAGCACAAATGTGCATTCAGCAATAATTATCTATAAACATATTAACTAAAGAACAGTAATATAAGATTACAAGTAAAACTTTATTTACATTCTTATTTGAGAACAACCCTCAAGTTACGGAACAAATTAAGGAAGTTAAAGCCATTCAACTTCCCCTTTTTAAGGGACAATCACAATGATAAAGAACTTGTCTTGTTCGCCATAATTAATCTACAATAATAAAATATGCTCATGAGTACATTTACCAATTTTATTATAATCATTAAAAAGACTTTATTAAATGATGCTCTCACTCTGTTATTCAAAACTAATAACCCTCATATTTTAAATTTGAAAAGACTTTCTCTAAAAGGGTCTAGTGGATAAGGATCCATATTTCACCTCTTCTTAATTTACCTTTGGCTTTATTCTCAAGATTATGGTTACTTAGTTAAGCAACACTTGCTAATTACATCACATGTAACTCGTCTATTTTGTTCCAATCATCTCATGATTTATCCAAATCTCTTGCCTCTAGGTATCTAATCTTAATAGATTAACCTAGTTAAGTTATTAACCAATATCATAACCGACGAATATCACTTGCTAATCCTTCACGTTTGACCAAGATAGATACATGTACTTCGCTTTAGCAGAACCCACATTGTATCAACCGAGGCTTTAACAAGGGTAAATATTGAAAGGCAATCTTAACTTAATATTTTATTGATGGGTTTTTAAATTGAATTAATCTTACCATTAATGGTCAACATTTGCCCATTTAATCCTTTAATTGATCTTATCAATAGCCTATATCATCTATGCTAACATATAATCAATTATATCATATACAAGAAAAATATAAAGCAGTAAATAAATGCAATCGTTATAGCCTATAAAACTAAGGTGGTTCCTCCCAAGCCAATGGGAAAATCGTAGGGAATCCTAAGGGTTTATGCTGCTTCTCAAGCTTCTTTTCCACTTTAGGTAGCCAGCCTTCTTTTCCTCTAGTTCGTATCTGTGACACTCTTAACTCTTCTTTGTCATCATATTAGAGTTACAGAACACTATCGTATAATTGTAAACATTTAACATCATAATTTTTAAATAACTTAATAATATCATAATCCATTCAATCACATGCATTTTGTCCCTAAATCAAGCCCTCGAGACCCTAGCTAAAACTTAGGCACAATTCAAAACTAATTTGAAACAAAATAGTAAGTTTAATAAAAAGATACAAAAATTGAAAACAATGGTCTCATGGCCGTGTGAAATCAACCCAGGCCGTGTCGCATCTCATGTCCTCACCCATGTAACTTATTCAAATGCCCCACACGCATGTGTGCCAGGTCATGTCCTAGGTCGTGTAACTCACTGAGTTGCCACACACACACGTGAGCCAGGCCATGTGCTTGGTTGTGTATCTCACTGACTTGAGCAGTAAAAAATTCACAAATGACACATGGTCATGTCGCCAAGCCGTTTGTGTCAAACGGCCATTTGACAGCCTATGTCTCAGGCCATGTGAACCCAATATTGACCTAAAATTAAGCCATTTCACAACCAATTCACACCTAACCAATCTAACCATTTGAGCAACATCCAAGGGACATAAACATCATTCCCAACCACATAAACATGCCATTTTAGACACCTTAATTCAACTAACCAATATGACATTCAATGGCACAACAATTACATCAAAACATTCCAATGTTGCCTCATTTCATACATGATAATCTAGTTCAATTGTGTACCAAAACATCCCACAAATAACCATTTTCAAGCCATTCTAATCATACCAAGAAGAACCTTATTTACAAGCATGTTAAAATAACCAAAATGACATAACTTGGTAAGGTATCCAAGTGTACCAAACCAACATATGTATCCATATATACATGCCACTACCCTAGGAGATAGAAAAACTACGAACTTAGATGGATAGTGTGAACCGGTTGAATGATCCTTCCAAAATATCAATGACGATTATCTATAAAACAATCCACCAAAACCGATACATTTACATAACTCAGTAAGGACATAGTATAACATTTAATCTAAATACAATTAGACACAGTTCACATTATATTTGATTCAAGATTACCAAAGTACAAATAGGGGCATGTATGTGCATTCAGGGGTACCGAAGTGCAAATAGTGGCACGCATGTGCATTCAAGGGTACTGAAGTACAAATCGGGGTACGTATGTGCATTTAGGGGTACTGAAGTACAAACAGGGGCACGTATGTGCAATCAGGGGCATCGAAGAACAAACAAGGGTGTAACACCCCAAACTCGACCTAGACGTTATGGTCGAATCTGGTGTGTCACATTGAAGTGCCTTTCAAAAATTTAACTTGTTGGAAGAACATTCATTTTTAAGTTTTAAAAACCTCTTAGTTATTATTTAACAATCATCTAGCTAAAACGTTTGCCTTGTTGTCTTCTTTTGTTATAATAAGATGATCTAAAATCGTGGAAGCTTTTAAAATCCTTTTTGTTAAAAACTCGTGTCTTTGAAAACAATAATTATTTTAAAAGTTTCGTTTTCTCCTAAACTAGCAGTTTAAAGAGGGTAAGCAAAAGCCTAATTAAAAATTTAAACAACTTAAAGGCCTTATTACATAAACAAAACCCAACATATAAAATAAATTTAAATGAAAGCAAGTGTAGTACAGCCGCAGTCGTGTGGCCACCTCTGAGTCCCTCGCAGCACGAAACCGCCTAAGGCTGAGTATTACCTATACAGTTAAAAGGAAAATGTGATTTTACAAAAACTCAGGGTGTAATCCCCTATCAATCAAACAGTAGAGAACATGCAGTAACAGTGTGGGCCTGAGCCCTATTCAATATCAGTACAGTGTGGGCCTTAGCCCAATACAATAACATTGTAATAATGCATACCATCCCAATCCAGCCAACAGACCACTCCGTACCACCAACACACCATATGGGGATAAAATTGACCCACCTAGCCAACACACCAATATAGCAGCAAAGCTGCCAGTACTAGCATCGCAGCAGAGCTGCCAGTAGTAGAATAGCAGCAAAGCTGCCAGAAACAATATACTTCCTCCATAGTAATACCTCAACTCCATGCAATATGTCTTGTCATAAATCATACGTGTATGCAAAATGTCATATTTGATCATAGTCATACATATCATAGAGCAAATTGGTCATACATACATAAGGTCGTAACAGTCATTTCAGATTCTAGGGGTATATCAGTCATTTTACCCTACGAGGGTATTTCAATCATTTTACCCTACAGGGGTATTTCGGTCATTTTACCCTTCGGGGGTATTTCGGTCATTTTACCTTTTAGGGGTATTTCGGTCATTTTACCCTTCGGGGGTATTTCGGTTATTTTACCCTTTTGGGGGTATTTTGATCATTTTCCATTTGGGGGTATTTCAGTCATTTTACCCTTTTAGGGGTATTTCGATCATTTTACCCTTAGGGGGTATTTTGGTCATTTTACCCTTTTGGGGGTATTTTGGTCATTTTACCCTTCAGGGGTATTTCAGTCATTTTAACCTTCAAGGGTATTTCGATCATTTTACCCTACGAGGGTATTTCAGTTATTTTACCCTTCGGGGGTATTTCAGTCATTTTACCCTTCGGGGGTATTTCGGTCATTTTACCCTTCGAGGGTATTTCAATCAGTTTACCCTTTTGGGGGTATTTTGATCATTTTACCATTCAGGGGTATTTCGATCATTTTACCCTTCCGAGGTATTTCGGTCATTTTACCCTTTTGAGGGTATTTCATTTATTTTACCCTTCAGGGGTATTTCGGTCATTTTTCCCTTTTAGGGGTATTTCGGTCATTTTACCCTTCGAGGGTATTTCGATCATTTTACCCTTCGGGGGTATTTCGGTCATCTGCCCAAGCTCCTCAAACACTCCCACACACACCCAAATCACTTAGCCAATAAAACAAACAAGCAATTTGTGTCACATCCTTGCACAACTAAATATTTGTGTGCAGTATCCTAACTGTTCCCTTGTTCAAAACCAATTTCTTCTAGCCCCAAAATTCGAGGTATTACAAGGGGCATGTGTGTGCATTTAGGGGTATCGAATGACAAATAGGGGCACGTATCTGTATTCAAAAATAATTATCTATAAACATATTAACTATAGAACAATAATATAAGGTTACAAGTAAAACTTTATTTACATATTAAAATACTATAGACTTACCTACAATTTAATTTCGGCCAATACACAGGGACTATTCTACTATTTTCCCTTTTCCTCAATTATTGTCTCTCTAATTAAAATCTTGATCTAAATAATAATTAAACACAATATATTAATCTCATACACATTTCACATTCCATTCAATGCATATGACCCTTAACTTTTCATTAAATACACATTTTCCTTAAACTTTTATAGTTGTTGCAATCTAGTCCATTAACCCAAAAATCATCAAATTGACCATTTTCTAAGAATCAAATTACAACTGTAACGCTTCTAACCCGTATCCGTCACTAAAATAGGGTTTCAGAGCATTACCACATAAACATTACCTCAATCCTTTGTTTCAAAACATTTCAATAATCACAACATAATCCATCATTAAGCATGCATATCGTCCCTTATTCCAGCCCTCGAGGCCTTAGTGTCACTTTAAAAACGATTTGGGACTAAATTGGGAACATTTGAAAATTTGAGGAAAAGGTTAGAAAAATTCAATTTCAGGGGTCACACGACACTGTGGCTAGGCCGTGTGACTCACATGACTGAGACACACGCCCGTGTCTTAGGTTGTGTAACTCTCGAAATAGGGACACATGGTCGTGCCCCAGCCCGTATCCGTGCCCGTGTAACATTTCTGACTTGGGTCACACAGCCTGTGTGTCAGGCTGTGTGCTAGCTAACCTGTTCCCTAAGCACTCAACAGACAGCAAACGAAGGTGTCGCCCAGCAATGTGTCTCACACGACCAAGTCATACACCCATGTGTTTGGCCATGTGGACCTAAAATGTACCTTAAACAACAAATTTACCATTTCCTACTTGCTTAGGCATTAAGCAACTCAAAAACCATTCGTTTAACCTATTTAAAACACGATCAAACATAATCAAAACATGCTAAAACAATCATCCTAGGTGTCTAACTAGTGTACCTTCATTGGTACCACAAGTTATATCATCAAAACTGATATGATCTCGGTTTAGTAGATGAATCCGAGTCTTTTAGTTACCCGATCAATAAAAGAAGAAGTATGCTTTGTTTTAAAATTTAAATAAAGATAGGCTAAGTTCGAGTTTATGGAAAGAAGGTTGATTCGTAAAAGAGAAAAGATAATATGTGTGGTTAGGTTAGATGGGATGTGGTTTAGATTTGATCGAATATGGTTTAGGTTTTAGAAAGAAATGATTTTTTGGTGTTTGTACGAAATGGTATGTTTGAATACGAAATAGACCAAATTTGGCTCAAAAGGTCAAGGATGAACCAACACTAAAGAGGAGTGTTGACCTGAAACTTATAAGACCTAAAAAAGTCAGAAATGGCAATTTAGAAACCTTGACCCGATACTTAGGAAAGTATGAACCAAAGGTATTAAGGGTGAACGCCACACTCGGGTTTAGGGAGTGATAAGTTTAGAAAAGACTCGGGAAGACGCCACTAGGAGCTAGATAAGTCTCACGGGTCTCGAACAAAATTTGAGAGAAAAATGCCTCACAAATTCGGCAGGAATTCATTAACAATATTCCAAAAGTTCCTTACAAAAATGAAGAAAACAACTATTTATAGACAGCACCTAAGCTAGCCGAATAGTCACGTACAATCCTTAAAAATTAAGCAAATGAATTCAATTAATTTAGCTAGCAAGATTTGGTTGAATGGGAGCTCCAATGGTCAGCTTCTAAAATGAGCAATGGACTTGGAAGCTTGGAAAGATGCATGGCAGCAGCTAGGTTCAGTTAATAGGCTTAAATAAGCTCAATTAATTGGCACCTTTTGCTAAAAAGTGACCAGCAATTAAAGGAGGTAATGAGCAACCATTCAAGGTGTGAAATCTCAGCTTTGAATAGTCATTAAGTGTGAACACTATGAACCGAACAGCCAAGATGAATCCAGCAATGTGAAAGAAATAAATAGCAGCTTTGGAGTAGGAAACATTAGCTCCCTTAGTCGAATTGTCACATAGGAATGTTAAAAATCCAGCTCACCAATTTGATGACATTCCATGCATGTATCGCCAGGTACATTGAACCCAACATGCATGCACCTGAAAACAACAATTTAGTTCCGATCTTTCCCCACAACGGCCTCCAGAAATGACTCAAAAACTTCGCGTCCCGACCAGAAATGATCGTTCTTGGGATGCCATGCAAACGAACAATTTCCCTAAAGAAAAGGTTAGCAATATGAACGGCATCATTAGTTTTTGCACAAGAAATAAAATGTGACATTTTTGAAAAATGATCGACTACAATGAAAATTGAGTCCTTCCCCGTTTTAGTTCTAGGCAATCCAAGCACAAAATCCATGGAAATGTCTTCCCAAGGTGCGTCGGGTATAGGAAGGGGCGTATATAGCCCATGCGGCTTAACCTTGGATTTGGCCTTCTTGCACGTCACATAACGCGCACAAATCCGTTCAACGTCTCGTTTCATTTTTGGCCAATAGAAATGCTCTTGGAGAGTTGCTAAAACTAAACACACTTAATTGAAATAAGATAAGACGAATTAAAAGCATGCAATAACACAAACTTATTTATGAGCTGTAGTAATTAAGACGACTTAATAATATTCAATAAACACAAATTTAATAAGGTTTGTCCAGATTTGAACCAATTAAATACCAAATATAAATTGAGCTAAATAAATTAACATATTAATTTATTTCAGCATTTATGTAATCGCATAAATGAAATTGAGCTGGTTCGACCTCATTGAGCTGAAATGGAGCTTAATTCAGCTCGCAACAAATTGCATG
This sequence comes from Gossypium raimondii, assembly GCF_025698545.1. Lineage (NCBI taxonomy): Eukaryota > Viridiplantae > Streptophyta > Magnoliopsida > Malvales > Malvaceae > Gossypium > Gossypium raimondii. Next base: position 27,436,781 of record NC_068568.1, read on the forward strand.
GAGAGCTCATAGAATTTTCCCAAGCTTCTTCGATGTGTCCAACTAAAGTCTCACCCCAAACTTTATTCACTAGGGTCGAAACAGCCTCCTTAAAATGCTTGGCTCGCGATCGGGTGATAGGGCCTTGGGGCAACTCCAAAGGTTCCTTGCTCGAGCTAGTTATGACTTGGGGCGTGGCTGTATCATCCTCCCCCTCTTCAAAGCGATTTTCCCTCAAATCAGAATCTACATCAAAAAGGGATAAGTCAAACAAGTTAAAACTCGCGCTTATGTTATACTCACCTGGCATGTCAAGTCTATAGGATTGTTGTTGATTCGTTCTAGAACTTGAAAGAGTCTATCACCACGCGTTAATAGCTTTGATTTACGTTGGGCTGGGAATCGTTCCTAGGAGCGTTGGTTAAGCCGAATGGCATGACCAACCATTCATACAAACCATGTTTTGTTTTAAAAGCGGTCTTCCATTCATCACCTTCTCGCATTCGAATCTGATGGTATTCGCTTTTGAGATCAATTTTCGAGAGCAACTTTGCACCAGTTAACTCGTTGAGCATGTCATCTAGGCGCGGTATGGGATGTCTATACTTAATGGTTATTTACAGCACGACAATCAACACGCATGCGCCAAGTTCCGTCCTTCTTTGGTACCAACAAAACTGGAACAGTACAAGGGCTAAGGCTCTCTCAGATATAGCCCTTTTCCATGAGTTCATTGACTTGTCTTTGAAGCTCTTTGGTTTCTTCGGGATTGGTTCGGTATGCTGGTCAGTTAGGAATAACGGCTCCAGGCACAAAATTGATTTGGTGCTCAATCCCATGAAGGGGTGGCAAACCACTAGGCACATCATCCGGAAAGACGTCTTGGAAATCCTGCAAAAGAGAAACAACAGAAGAAGGGGGATTTTCGGTTAAGTCATTAGCATTAAACAAATTTTCCTTATACATGAGTACAAGGATTGGTTGTTTCACCAGAAACGCCTTTCGAACATCGCTTTCTTTTGCAAATACATTCAGTTTTTCACTTACTTTTTCTTTTCATCTCTCTCTTTTATCGCTTCCTTTTCACTCTTTTTTTTCACATTTTCTTTCTTTTTCTCATTTTTCTTTTCTTTTTTGTTTTCACTCTTTTGCTTTTCTTTCATTTGTTCTACAGAATTTTTCAGCTTGATTTGGTCCTCGTAAACTTGCTTTGGTGTCAACGGAGCTAATGTCACATTCCTTCCCATATACTTGAAGGAATAACGGTTTGAGTATCCGTCATGCATAACTCGACGATCAAATTACCACGGGCGGCCAAGTAGCAAATGACCCGCATGCATAGGGACGACATCACATAGCACTAAAATGAAACACGTACTTGCTTCGTCACTTTTAGCTCTCCTCCATCATTGAGCCATTGGAGTTTGTACAGATTTGGATGCTTGGTGGTCGGTAGATTTAGTTTTTCCACCATGAGAGTGCTCGCCACGTTCGTACAACTTCCTCCATCGATAATGACGCTACAAATTTTTCCTTGAACCTGACAACGAGTATGGAAGATGTTCTCTCGTTGTTGTTCATCTTCGACACTTTCAATACTTAGGCTCCTTTTAACTACAAGGAGTTCTCCATCAAGAGCATGTTCAACTTCTTCATCATTGTTAGAAACAGTTTCGGGCTAATCTTCAAGTTCTTCCTCCTCCGATTATATTTCTCCATTCGCACGAACCACCATATTACTACGGTTGGACATTGGCTGGTGATATGCCCTTTTCCGAGGCACTTAAAGCACTTGATATCCCTTGTTCGATTGGCAAATGAATCAGTCGCCTTACCTTTGCTCGTGTCGCCCATAGGTTTACTTGTCTTAGCAGGCAACATTGGCTCTTTGGAATGACTTGGTGGATTGTTTTTACTCGTGCTTTGGCCCTATTTCGTTGTGCTCGTGGTGGAATAACTTCGAACGGTGCCCTTTCGCTTGAGTTGCTTCTCCACCTTAATGGCCATATGCACCATGTCCACGATTTCAATGTAATGTTGTAGATCCACAACATTGGCGATGTCTCAGTTAAAACCAGTAATGAAACGCACCATCGTTGCTTCATGATCTTCTTGGACATCGGCACGAATCATTGCAATCTCCATCTCTTTATAGTAATATTCAACACTTCTTGAACCTTGAGTGAGATTTTGAAGTTTTTGATAGAGTTCTCGGTGATAGTAGGATGGAATGAAATGTCGTCGCATCAAAGCCTTCATTTCGGCCCAAGTGGATATTGGCCGTTCCCCATTCCTTCTCTGGCTCGTGGTGAGTTGATCCCACCAAATCATGGCGTAATCGGAGAACTCTATGGCTGCCAACTTCACCTTCCTGAACTAGGAATAATTGTGACAATCAAAAGCCAATTCAATCTTTTTTTGCCACTCCAAGTAGGCTTCCGGATAAGATTTTCCTTGGAAAGATAGGATAGAAAGTTTAATGTTCTTTAAGTCGTCATCCACTCGTCCTTGATCCCGATTGCCTCGGTTCCTTGGACCTCTTTGCCTTTCGCTTTGGTTTGACCCTTGATCACTTTCGACTCCACTCGGATCATAGAGGTCTTCTTAATTGATTTCCGGTTGGCCTCGTTCTCTTTGTGGCCCTTGGGGGTACGTTCTCATTGAGTCCTCTCTTCGACTCGTTCCAAACGCTCGTTGAATGATTCCATCTCATTCCGGAGCATGCGTTGGAATTCTTGCAGCATGGCTTGTTGAGCCAAATCCTGCACTCCACCTCCTCCAGGCACAACGTTTCAGATTGGTTGCCTTCCACCTCCTTCTGCCATGTTTTGTTCAGGATTTTGAGACATTAAAATAAAGACCTCACAACAAAAACCTCACAAATCTCTCGAAAAGAAAAGTTGGTGTCACTCACACTCGTGTTTTCGCTCCTTTTCGGCTTTTACCTCCACTCTAATGCACTCACACACTCGTGCCTTTTTCCACTCAATTTTCTCTCGTGATTTCGTAAGCGACTCGTTGTGACGTATCTTAGTCCAGAGGGTCAGTTTCAAAGTGGTTTACAAGGGATTGATGTTAGGTTTATAGGTAGGCTAAAGAAATAAGAAAGGCTTTAAACTAAGTGTGGCGTGAATAGGAAAGAGGATGAGTAACGAAATGACCAGGCTTACAAAATCGAAACACTTTCTCAATTCACAGCACTTGAATCACAATTTTTTTTTAAATTCACGATTTTTTAATTCACTTTTTTTTTATTTTGTATGTATATTTTTTTAATTTCGAATTTTTTTCGAACTTTTTTTTATGTACCTATTTCAAAATGTTTTCGAGTGCTCGTACTTCTCGTTTTAACCAGCTCTGATACCAAATGATACGATCTCAGTTTAGTAGATGAATCCGAGTCGTTTAGTTACCCGATCGATAAATGAAGAAGTATGCTTTGTTTTAGAATTTAAATAAAGATAGGCTAAGTTCGAGTTTATGGAAAGAAGGTTGATTCGTAAAAGAGAAAAGATAATTTGTGTGGTTAGGTTAGATGGGATGTGGTTTAGATTTGGTTGAATATGGTTTAGGTTTTAGAAAGAAATGATTTTTTGGTGTTTGTACGAAATGGCATGTTTGAATACGAAATAGGCCAAATTTGGCTCAAAAGGTCAAGGATGAACCAACACAAAAGAGGAGTGTTGACCCGAAACTTATAAGACCTAAAAGAGTCAGAAATGGCAATTTAGAAACCTTGACCCGATACTTAGGAAAGTATGAACCAAAGGTATTAAGGGTCAACGCCACACTCGGGTTTAGGGAGTGATAAGTTCAGAAAAGACTCAGGAAGATGCCACTAGGAGCTAGATAAGTCTCACGGGTCTCGAACAAAATTTGAGAGAAAAATGCCTCACAAATTCGGCAACAATTCATTAACAATAAGCCAAAAGTTCCTTACAAAAATGATGAAAACAACTATTTATATACAGCACCTAAGCTAGTCGAATAGTCACGTACAATCCTTAAAAATTAAGCAAATGGATTCAATTAATTTAGCTAGCAAGATTTGGCTGAATGGGAGCTCCAATGGTCAGCTTCTAGAATGAGCAATGGATTTGGAAGCTTGGAAATATGCATGGCAGCAGCTAGGTTCGGTTAATAGGCTTAAATAAGCTCAATTAATTGGCAACTTTTACTGAAAAGTGACCAGCAATTAAAGGAGGTAATGAGCAGCCATTCAAGGTGTGAAAACTCAGCTTTGAATAGTCATTGAGTGTGAACACTATGAACCGAATAGCCAAGATGAATCCAACAATGTGAAAGAAATAAATGGCAGCGTTGGAGTAGGAAACATTAGCTCCCTTAGTTGAATAGTCACATAGGAATGTTCAAAATTCAGCTCACCAATTTGATGACATTCCATGCATGTATCACCAGGTACATTGAACCCAACATGCATGCACCTTGCTTAATGTATTCCCAGATTCGGCCAACCTACACAAAGATGAATGAACTTAAATTAATGCAAAATTTAGCTGAACATAATTAAGAATTTAACCTGAACAAATTAAAGACACATGATAAAAACTAAAACACATTTAATTGAAATAAGATAAGACGAATTAAAAGCATGCAATAACATAAACTTATTTATGAGCTGTAGTAATTAAGACGACTTAATAATATGCAATAAACACAAATTTAATAAGGTTTGTCCAGATTTGAACCAATTAAATACCGAATATAAATTGAGCTAAATAAATTAACATATTAATTCATTTCAGCATTTATGTAATCGCATAAATGAAATTGAGCTGAAACAAAAGTTATTGAGCTGAAATTGAGCTGGTTCGAGCTCATTGAGCTTAAATGAAGCTTAATTCAGCTCGCAACAAATTGCACGGAGAGCTCATAGAATTGGCCCAAGCTTCTTCGATATGTCCAACCAAATTCTCGCCCCAAACTTTATTCACTAGGGCCAAAACAGCCTCCTTAAAATGCTTGGCTCGCGATCGGGTGATAGGGCCTTAGGGCAACGCCAAAGGTTCCTTGCTCGAGCTAGTTGTGACTTGGGGCGTGGCCGTATCAAAAACCTATCATCCATGCATCATTCAAATAAAAGTTTTAAACATGCCAAAATCAATCAATTTGGCCTTGCTTATATCTGCCTAATATCAAGCTTAAATTCGCATATACCTAACAAGCCTTGGTTCAAAACAACATGCTTAATTATGGCTTCAAGCACAAACATATGCTTATATATACCAAACTAACATTATACTTAACTCAATTACATCACATATACCAAATTCATTAAAACCAAACACATACTAGGTACATGCCATTACAAAAGGTAAACATCACCACATTTGAGGTCAGGATCGTTGTTGGATGTTGAGTCAGGATCATTTTGGCACGAGAGGTTAAAGAGTTAAGAAACAAAATCATAGCTTTTGTAAAGGTTCTTTGCCAATATCAAGAGATAAAAGAGGCCACCTGGGAACCTGAGGAAGTTATGATAAAATAATATTTGAATCTATTTTCTAGTAAGATTTTTGAGGACACAAATTTCTTAGGGTGGAAGTTGTAACAAATTATTTTCAGTAAAATTGGAACAGTGGTTTTGGGACCACAAATCCGACATTGAAAATTTTATATTATCATTTTAATGCCTATAGCATGATAGTAGCATCGTATAAAAATTTCATTACAAAATTTTACCATTTGCATGTTTAATTTGGTAAAAAGGATTAAAATGCGTAGAGTGCAAAAGTTGAGTTCTAATAGCTAAAGGTATTTAATAGTTATATAACATTAAAGTATGAGTCCTTATGTTGAATATAGATAATTAAAATTATTAGTGGACAAGTTTGGACATCATTAATGGGATTAAGTAAGGTGATATAAGTAATTTAATAATTAAATAAACAAAATAAGTAAAATAAAACCAAATTACCTTGTCCGTCTTCCCTTAGCCGAATTTCTAAGGAATAAAATCACCATTCTTGCACATCCAAGCATTCGACCAGCACTTCCTAGTGCATGTAAGTGATTTTTGGTCCCATTTTTAATGATTTCTAAGTTTTTGGAGTCGTAGCTTAATCTAGCTAGCTCGGGGACTAATTTGCAAAACTATTAAAAATCTAGGGTTTTACCATGAAAGTATGTTAGTTTTTTTTTGTTCTTTGATGGATGAAAAAGAATGTTTGATGATAGTTGAACAACTTTTATAAAGGAAATTTTGATGAATTTGTCAATTAGGGATTAAATTGAAAAATAGAAAAATGTCCATGGTGAAAATGTGAAATAATTGAAATGTAGGGCTTGTTAAGAGCTTAGGTGATATTTGGCTATAGTGGGCTAGTACTAAATTGCATGAATTTCTATTTTTATGAGCTAGTGACTAAATTGAAATGAATTCAAAATTATAGTGGTAATGTGTAATTTTGCCAAAACATGATTTTTGGATTAAATTGAATATAATGAAGTCTGAATTCGTTAAATTTGATAATATAGATCAAGAAAAATAACGCATGGATTTAGATCGGGGAAAAGAAAAAGTATTAGATTAATCGATCGTATTTTTTCGTTCGTGTTTGAGGTAAGTTTGTATATTTAATTAGCATTGAATTATGTTCGATTTAAATGATTTTATGTTATATTTTTTGGTATTACGACTCTGCGGAAATGTCTAACGAAGTTTCGGTGACTTTCGAATCCCATTTAAACCTTAGGAATATATAGGATACAAATGACATGTCATTAGGGGTTACCGTGTTTCGGGTGTTGGTCTTGTACGTCCTACCGGTGGCTGAGTTTTTGGCATGTGTTGTGGTTACTTGACAGCTTGTGTGAGCAAGCCCACTTATGGCTCGAGAGAGAGCAATTATTTGAGATATGAGATAGTAGTGGTTTTAACTATGTGTTAGCACATAGTGTGCGAGATTCCCGAGTATCCAATATTATTCTAGTGGTTCAACGGGTATATAAAGAGGGAAGAATTGGTATATGCTTTGATTTATAATGTCATGAAAGCATGAGAAAGGTATGAGATGATAGTGATTAAATATTTCTAGTATGTTTATAATAGTATGAATGTTTATATGGAAAGTATAAGGAAGATCTTTGTTGTGTAATGAATTTGACTAAGTTATGTGCTAATCACTAATGTGAATTGTTGTTGGTGCTTAGGCTTGTGCCAAGCAATGTTGGATATGTTCATCAATTGCCTTTAAGTTCTTATAATGAAATGGTAAGTATTGTTTATGGTTTACAAACTTACTAAGAATTATATGCTTACTTGTGTGATTTCTCCTATGTTTCTAGATAATCGAAGGCTCGTTCGGGTTGGAAGCTTGTCAGAGATCCATCATACTATCCCTCAGCTAAATTGGTAGATTTTGATAATTTAGAGTCATGGTTATTATGGCGTGTATAGGTATCTTGTTTGATGAATTTAGTCGTTATGCGTGGCTTGTGTATATGTCATTTTGGGTGATGAACTAGTTGGTATGATATTATGAATATATATATGGTTTTATGTGTGGTTGTTATTTTGATGTAGTGGTGGTTAAAATGATGGAAAAGAAATGATGTTTATAATGGTCTATTATGATATGTTGTTTGGCATGGATTGAGGTAGTACATTATGTGGTTAATGGTTAGATTTGGTAGCTTGAATGTAGTTGGTTTTAGGCCAATATGGTAAGGTGCATGATAGATGTGAAAATGGCCCAAAATGGAGTTTGTTGTGCTTATCTTTGGGATATGAATATCATGGAAAATGTGATATTGAAATTGTTCAATTGGTAGTTTAAATGATGAATGAATTCAATAGGTGTTTAGGCAAGACCAATTGTTGAAATTGAGGTGCCATTTTGGCATATTGGTTGAATAGTTATTCCTATAATATTTAAGCTTGAATTTGCTTATGTTAGATGTGTTTTGAATGTTTGATTATAGATGCATATGGCTTATGCAAGTTGTAAGAATTTGGGTGAGAAAAATGGCTTGAAAATTACCCATTTTTCATCCACACAGACAGAGACACGGGCGTGTGTCTCAGTCGTGTGTGACACACAGCATGGTGACACAGCCATGTCGTGTGTTCCCTGTATCTTCCATAAGGTTGCAAGTCAGGCTATTACACGACCTAGCACACGACCTCACACACGAGCGTGTGAGGTTATTTTGAAGGTACATGGCTTATCACACGGGCGTGTGACTTGGCCATGTGACCCAAGTCAGTGAGTTACACGGGCACAGACACGGGCTGGGACACAACTGTGTGTCCCTATTTTGAATGCCCACATGGCCTAAGACATGCCCATGTCTCTTGGCCATGTGAGTCACACGGCCGTGTGACCCTTGTAGTTTGAAAAATTTTAACTTTTTCTGAAAAATTTCATATGTTTCCAATTTAGTCCCGATTCATTTCTAATGACTTTTTAGGGCCTCGAGGGCTCGTGAAAGGGACTGTATGTATCATTTTTGTTGGTATTACTATGATTTATATTGTGGTTTGTTTGTAATAATAAAATGTTCGTTATATGATGTTAAACTTCGGTAATACTCTATAGCCCTAATCCAACGACGGATACGGGATAGGGGTGTTATAGTTTTGGTATGTTTTGGTGCCTTGATCATATGTGTAAGTTGCTTATAGGTACATGTTTGAAATGGGTGATGGAAATGGCTTGGTTTTAGCCAATTTCATGTCGACACAGCCTAAGCAACCATGTGTCCCATGTAGGTTTTGAAGGTTACAAGTCAGGCAGTTACACGCCCCAGCACACGGGAATGTGGGGCCATTTCGAGTGTTACACGACCTAGTATACTGGCATGTGGTTTGGCCGTATGACCCAACTCAGAGAGTTACACGGGCATAGACTTGGGCTAGGACTCGGTTATATGTTCCTATTTCAATTATTACACGGCTTGAGACATGGACGTGTGTTTCAGTCATGTGAGTCACACGGACGTATGACCCTTACATCTCAATTTTTCTATTTTTTTCTTAAATGTTCCAAATGTTTCTAATTTAGTCTCGAATCATTTATAAAGTGTTTCTAAGGCCTCGAGGGCTCAATTAAGGGACGATATGCATGTATATGAATGGATTATGGTATGTTTATATTAAAGTTTGCAAATGTATGTTTTAATGTTACGTTTTTACAGTAATGCTTCGTAACCCTATTCTGACGACGGATACGGGTTAGGGGTGTTACATTTAGTGGTATCAGAGTTACGATTTAGTCGGTTCATGGACTGAACGTAGCATATACAAGTCTAGAAATACATGCCATTATATAACCTATGATAGTGTGATAACTCCTGACTCAATTTGAACTATGGTTTCTTATAGATAATGTCATCCAACTGAGCCGATTTCGATGAGGCTGAAAGTAACACGTAAGCCTCCATTCACGATGTAGCATTGAGTGGTAGTAGTCCCATATCTGAGGGTCGGGGAAGAGAGGCTAAGGAAGCCCTCTTCTAGACGATGAATGAGTGGTTTATCGAGTTCGTACAAACAAACCCTATGGCTCAACGACCTCCACCCCCACATGTTCCCCAACTAGTGCCCGTAGTTCCTCAAGGTTTTCAACCAATAAGAGTTAGCAAGGCTTCAGTTGATAAGATTCGTAAATATGGGGCTGAAGAGTTTAGAGGTACGTCTGATGATGATACGAAAAGAGGTGAATTTTAGTTAGAAAAAACAATCAAAGTTTTCGATGAATTTTTATGTACACCTACAGAATGTGTAAAATGTGATGTATCATTATTGAAATATTCAACTTATCAGGAGTGGAATACCTTAATTTCAGTTGTTCTGAGCGATCGGGTAGATTAGGAGTTCCTCCAAACAGAATTTCAAAAGAAGTATGTCAGCCTGAGATTTCTTGACAAGAAATGTAATGAGTTTCTTGAGCTGAAATAGGGTCAGATGACAATATCAGAGTATGAGAGGGAATTTGTTTGATTGAGCAAGTATGCCCGAGAATGTATACCGATAGATGTCGCTATGTGTAAACGATTTGAAGATGGGTTGAATGAAGATATCAAGCTATTAGTCGGGATCCTCGAACTAAAAGAATTTATTGTTCTAGTTGACAGAGCACACAAAGTTAAAGACTGAGTAAAGCAAAGAGAAAAGTCAATTATGAAGCTCGAGATTCAGGAAAGAGATCAGCGGAAAGGTCATATCAATCGCCATCGAAGAAGTCGAAAGAATATCACGGTCGTTTGTCAACTTCAGTTGGTTATTCGAGCAAAGATAGGGGAAAACAACATGTAAGTTCAAAACCTCACGCTATGTCTTTAGCGAGCATAGGCACTGTTAAGAGTAGCAAGCCTGAATATCAACAATGTGGATGTTGACACTTCAGTGATTGCAAAATGATAGATGGGCATGTTTTAAATGTGGTTCGTATGAACATTTTACCAGAGATTTCCTGGAAAGGTCTGACAAAGAACAGGCTCAGACTGTTCGATCGAGCAACACTACTGCGAGAAGTAGACCACCACGGAACACTGGAAATGCGAGAAATATTCGTAGTGGGACAAAGGACTCTGCTGTGAGATTCGAGGCACGAATGCCGGCTAGAACTTATGTGATCCGTGCTCGAGAAGAAGCTTTAGCGCCAGATGTTATCACTAGTACATTTTCTATCTTTAATACTGATGTTATTGCTTTGATTAACTCGAGGTCAGCACATTCATATGTATACACGACTTTAGTGTCAGATAAGAAATTGCCTTTTGAGTGTACTGAATTTGTTGTTAAAGTAACAAACCCCCTAAATTAGTATGTGTTAGTTGATAAAGTTTGTAAAAATTGTCCTTTGATTATTCGGTGTTGCAACTTTCTAGTTGATTTGATGTTATTACCCTTTGATTAGTTTGACGTGATTCTAGGTATGAACTAGTTAACTCTGCATGATGCTGTTGTGAATTGTAGACATAAGCATATTGTGTTAAAATGTTAAAATGGTGAAAAGCTTTGAATTGAATTGGATAGGATGGATAGTGAATCTAATCTTATATCAGCTATGTCAACACATAAGTATGTTAGAAAAGCGTGTGAAGCGTATCTTGCTTACATATTTGATTCTAGAGTTTCTGAGTTGAAGCTAGAATCTGTTCCAGTGGTATGTAAGTATTCATATGTGTTTCTAGAGGAGTTACCAGGTTTACTGCCAATCAGCGAGGTTGAGTTTGCTATTGAGTTAGTGCCAGGAACATCTCTAATATCGATAGCTCCTAACAGAATGACACTTACTGAATTGAAAGAGTTGAAAGCGCAGTTGCAAGAGTTGACAGATAGGGTTTTAATCGACCTAGTTTTTCTCCTTGGGATGCTCCAGTGTTATTTGTTAACAAAAAGGACGGGTTTATACGATTATGTATTGATTATCGACAGCTCAACAAAGTCATGATCACCCCTAACCCGTAGCTGTCGTTGGAATAGGGTTACAAAGCATTACCGTAAAAACATAACTCAAATCATTCATTTCTAACATTTCATAATCAATTCAAAATCCAATCAAACACATACATAACGTCCCTTTTTCGAGCCCTCAAGGCCTTAAAAACTCTTTAGAAACGATCCGGGACTAAATCAGAAACATTTAAAACTTCTTGGAAAAAAATGGAAAAATTCACACTGTAGGGGTCACACAGAGACACACGTCCATGTCTTAGGCCGTGTGGATATTCAAAGTAGGTACACACAGCTGTGTCCCAGCCCATGTAACTCTCTGACTTTGGTCACACAGCCAAGCCGCACAGCCGTGTCCTAGGCCATGTAACTCTCGAAATGCAACCTTTAAAAACCTACAGGGGACACACAACCGTGTCACATGTTCGTGTGTCACACACGGTTGAGACACACACCTGTTTCAAGCTCACACCTACAAGACATTTGCACATATAATCAAGCTTTCAAACATACCAAAGCATGCATATTAAGACCAATTCATTAGGTCATTTATCCTTACAACCAATATGCCTTATAGGCACCTCAAATGTAAACATACAACTTATCTAAACATATATATGTACTTAACATATTTCATTCATTAACACTTAATTTCTTTGCCATTTCAAAACTCATCATTGATTGACCACATTTATACTATTACAATTAGTTCATATTTACCGAAAGCATAACTCCACTTAGACTTATATAAACATACCAAACATGGTCATTCCAAACATCCTAAACATGTGAATGTTTAAGCATACCATACTTGGTTTATACCATGTCAATATAACTTATCATTTGAATCAATATTTACATGCATCCCAAATACACATATACCTAACTTAAATATATATATATATGACCATAACTCATCCATATATATATAGCTTAATTTCATATCAAGTTATACCATAATTCACCATAAGCCAAATTCACATTCAAACATTCCAAATGGGTCATAATTCAATAAATTATACTTGACTAAATTCCATATCAAATCATGCCCTAAATTATCATTTTGCAAACATTATAACACCCCAAACCCGGCCCAAACGTTATGGTCGAATATGGCATGTCACATCAAAGCGTCGATCAAAAATTGAGTTTGTCGTTAATAGTTCATTTTACGTTTAAATTCTTTTGCTCAAGTTTAGCAAATCATCTCGTCAAAAACGTTTACTTAATGTCTGGCATTGATACTTTAGGTTATCCCAATCGCGGAAGCTACTAAAGTTTGAAATGTATAAACATCTATATGAAGTATATCTAATACCTCCATTCTTAGCAATCTTCTAAAATAAATTGGTTCGAGTTTTATAGGCTTGCTTAGCAAATGAAGTGCAGAAAAAGTTTCCTAAAAATAAAAGTTCCTTAGTGATTATGCAATTCTTGCTATAGCAGACCTCTACTAATGTATTTAGGATATCTTTCCTCTAAACTCAGTTTCTCTATTCTCACTTATTCAATCATTTCAAAATTTTAATTACATATATTATTTTCTTTTTAGGGAATTCATCTTGTCACATGGTTTCTTTACTTGACAATCTTAATGGAGCATACACTAGATTACCAAGTAGTATATCATGCCACAATTTGAATGTATTTCACTCATAAAGCTGAGGCAAAGAGATGGATGGAGCGAACAACTACTTCCTTAGCTAATCAGCCTATTACTATAGTGGAGTGTCCCTAAATTATTATTAATAAATATTTTTTTCTCACTCTTATTTGAACTCTTTTCTCTGATCAATAACACATGGAGCAAACAAAGCATTACTAACCTACTCAACAGTTTCAAACATTGCAGTGTAAAATTATTGCTAGGGTAATCCTTATTATTCATAACCAAATTATTGAATTTAGGTTCAAGAAATTCTAAATGCATGAAAAGAACCCTACTATAGATTAAATTGCATTGATACTTAAGTTATTCTACTTTTATGAATCAATTTACAAACAACTATCCTAAGCTAAACATGCTTAATCAACTATCAAAATTTTCTAAATTAATCGAAGGGTTATTATCTTCATTGAACATCACCGATAACAATATACTCAGCATAGTCTAGCAGTTATTTGGCATTTGTATATAATGGCAAAATGAATGAAAAAATGCATGAATATTAAAACATCTATCTACAATGTACTATATTTACAACACAACACACCCCAAAACCTAAGGGATGCATTGTCCTCAATGCATGAATAATGAAAAATGTCAAAATGCAAAAACAACAGCTGGCAATTATAAAAATGTAATAACAACTAAATATGAATGCATGAAACATATATTATAAAATGAAAGAATAAAACAAAAGCTTGGAATGAATTTGGGTTACTCTACTTCGGTTGGGTTGATTTTTTGGCAGTACGTTTGTAGCGTTGCTTCCTTTCTACATCGCCATCATCATCTTGAATGGATTTTCCAGCATCTCACTTGTAGGGCTTCCGTTTTAGCTGGATAATAGGCACATCTTCATCATCATCAGTATCTGACATCGTAAGATCATCAATCAGTTGATGAACCGCATGATCTTGTTTGTTCATAGGTGTAATGGATTTCGGTGTAGTGGTGGTGTCAGTAAGTGTAGTAGCTTGATTCACATCAGCTTCATCCTTATCAGGTTCAACATGTACAGATTCAATTTTCTCTACTTCTCTTTCTTATTTTGTGGTCTTCTTTTTTGTAATGGCTTCTTCGCCATCTTCATCATCATCATTTGGCTCCAATAATAATTATGTAGGAGAAACAGGGAATGTAGGCATAGGTCGGATAAAGTTCTTCTGAAGAGATTTCATCATGGCCTCATCTCTTCGTCAGACATACCCCCAAAATAGAGCCATTTCCTCTTGAGCTCAGCCAAAATCAGTGGCTAGATTTAGTTGGTGTTTCTCCATCATTTATAATTTTTGTTGCAACATCTCAAGCACATCAATCACAACTTGCTCAAAGTTACTATGAGATGTTAATGAAATAGCATCAGTATTCATAGGTGGCGATGATGTAGATGTAGAACCCAAATTCCTTGGCATACCTCCCCAAAAAATCTTAGGGCAAGTTGCTTTGTTTTGCTTTTTTTGGGGGGGGGATTGTCTCTTCATTCACTTAAATAGGAACCTTCATATTTGACAACGTGCTGTAATGAGTGACAAAAAATTTAAAGTACCGGCATTGTTTTGAGAGCAACGATGGACTTCTCTAAAGATAATGCTTCCAACATTGATCTTTCTGCCCGTCATAATCAAATGTAATAATAACAGGTGTTCTTTTGAAATAGTTGAGTTATGAGTAGAAAGGATGAGACGAGTTTTAAAGAAATGATACCAGACTCTGCAATGAGGCTTCGACGATACATGATAAATGGTATAGCAATCATTTCGAGAAACTATCCACTTCATCCCCGCGACATATAAATCTATCAAAACTTGGTGGAGTTCTTTAGTTGTAATAGTCTTGACAAATTGGGCGTGTTCATCAGGGCCGTCAGATAACCCATATTGCGTATTAATGGAGTCTTCAGCGAACATCACCAAGACACCGCTCACATATATAAAAGCATTAGTAGGAGAGGTGAGATGAGCATAAAATTCTTTTAGTACCTTGGTGAGAACATCATTAGGGTAGAGACAGAAGATTTGCCATCCATGTTTCTCCTTTACAAAAGAGATCGCGTCAGAGTAGCGCATAAAAGGTGCATCTTCAAAAAGGAAACCTTTTTCTAGACAAAATGGCCTCTTTGATATGTTATGGGTATACTTTTCTTCTTTAATTTTGCTAAAGAATGTTCGTGGAGGCACAGAGGTGGAAGAAGATGGTGCTTGGTGAGCCATTGGAGAGACAATAGTGACTAGAAAAAAAGGTGATACCTTTACAGTTTTATGGAGTAAAAGTGAAGAAAGTAGAAGAGGATGAAATGAAAAAGAAGTTATAAAAGAAGTGAACTAATTAGGGTAAAATGTGAGAGAAAATATAGCGATGACGTGGGGACTAAGATTAACCTGAGATTATGCCCTGACATTGAAAAAAGAAAAATTGAGCAGAAAAAGAAAAATAATAGAAAATTTAGTAAATTAAAATTAACTAATATATTAAATGGGTTGAATTCTACAAACCTAGGACATAATGTGTCTATAAAAAAAAGAAAATAATAGTTAAGTAAACTTATTGAAGAAACTAAACAAAGAAATTAAAAGCAAAGTAAATGAATAAATCAGACCAGAAAGAAATATTAAGCATTTCGAGAAGTGATGGAATTTTTATCACGAATTATAGGGGCTCCAAAGTAGTGCTTTAAATGTTTGCCAATGACTTTGAAAACAGAATTAGTCTTGCTGTCTTTAACTTCTACTGCTCCATGAGGATGGACATGCACTATCTCGAACGGGATAAACCAACGAGATTTCAATTTTCTAGGAAACAATTTAAGCCTGGAATTGAATACCAAGACCTATTGTCCAAGTGAAAATTGCCATGGAAAAATTTTGTTTTCATGCTATTGTTTAGTCTTTTCTTTGTACAGCTTGGCATTCTCATAGGTTTGTGCTTGGAATTCTTCCATCTCATTCAACTCTAATAGGTGGTTGGTACAAGCGGCACTCCAATCCATATTTAATTTCTTAATTGCCCAATATGTCTTATGTTCAAGTTCAACGGGCAAATGACAGGGTTTCCCATAAACAAGCTTGAAGGGAAACATCCCCAATGGTAACTTGAATGCAGTGCGATATGCCCATAAAGGTTCATCCAATCTAGATGACCAATCTTTACGGTCTGGATTGACTACCTTCTCTAAAATTTGTTTAACCTTTCTATTAGAGACTTCAGCCTGTCCATTTGTTTGGATATGGTAGTCGTGGCAATTTTATGTTTAACACCATACTTGTTCAAAGCATTAGCAACTAATTAGCAATCAAAGTGTGAACTTTCATCACTTATTAGAGCATGAGGGGTACCAAACTATATAAAAATATTCTTATGTAGAAATTTCAGTACCGCTTTGGCATCATTTATTGGTAAAGCAACAACCTTAACCCACTTGGAGACATAATCAACAGCTAAAAGTATGTGTACATTGGCCCAAGAAGGTGGTAATAGACCCATAAAATCAATTCCCCAAACGTCAAATAGTTTCACTTCTAAAATAGTTTGCAAGGGCATTTCATACCTCATCAATAGATTTCCAGTTCTTTGACAACGATGGTGAGCTTCGCAAATTTCATGAGAATCTTTAAACATGGTTGGCCAATAAAAACTTGATTGGAGAACTTTTACGGTAGTTCTTATGCCCCCAAAGTGCCCTACAATGCTGAATGACAATGACATAAAATACTTTAAATCTCATCATCTATAACACACCTCTAAATTATCCCGTTTGCATAATGTTTGAATAAAAATGACTCATCCCAATAATACTGCTTGGCATCATAGAGAAATTTTCTTCGTCTTTGATTGGTGAGGTCAGGTGGCAGCAATCCACTGGCCAAAAAATTTACAATATCAACATACCACGATAATGCCATGGCTACTAATAGTTACTCATCTAGGAAATCATCTTGAATGCGCTAAATATTATCGTCTTCATTTCCTGCTTCAATTCGAGACAAGTGATCAACCACTTCATTTTCTATGCCTTTCTTATCTCTAATTTCCAGATCAAATTCCTACAATAGTAGTATCCATCGAATTAACCTGGGCTTGGCATCTTTCTTGGTCACCAAATATTTAGTAGCAGAGTGGTCCGTATAAACCGTAACTTTGGTACCTAATAAGCTCTAAATTTGTCGAACATAAATACCACGGCTAACAGCTCCTCCTCAATAGTGGTATAATTTGTCATGAACTAGTCAACATACGGCTTGCATAGTAGATAGCATGAAATACCTTGTCCTTTCTTTATCCAAGTACTACCCCTATGGCAAAATCACTAGCATCACACATAAGTTTGAAAGGTAAAGTCCAATCTGGTGTTATGACTTTTGGTGTTGTGACAAGCGGTTTTTTCAACTCCTCAAATGCTTATAAGCACGGCTCATCAAAATTGAAAGATCTGTTGTGTTCTAACAATGTACACAGGGGTTTTGATATTTTCAAAAAATCTTTCATGAATCGTCGATAGAATCCTGTATGGTAAAGAAAATTGCACATACTTTTAACTATGGAGGGTGGTGATAATTTCTCAATAACTTCGATTTTTGCTTTGTCGACGGCAATCCCTTGCTGTGAAATTTTATGTCCTAGAACAATGCCTTCACAGACCATGAAGTGGCACTTCTCCCAATTGAAGAAAAGGTATCCACAAAAACTTCTAAAAATTTCTCCACCATGTCCAAAAATATTTCCATTATGCAACATTGAAATGTTTAAATGGCATTGCATAATACAAACGCCATTCGTCAGAACACAGAAGTTCCATAAGGACATGTGAATGTGGTCTTCTCTTGATCAGTAGGAGTTATGGCAATCTAGGTATACCCCGAATACCCATCTAGAAAATAATAGAAGCCTTTCCTCGCTAATCTATCTAAGATCTAGTCGATAAATGGAAGAGGAAAATGGTCATTCCTTGTTGCTTTGTTGAGTTTTCGATAGTCCATACAAACCCTCCATCTCGTGACAGTACGAGTAAAAATGATTTCGTTATTATCATTTATTACCACGGTGACACCCCATTTTTGAAGTACACATTGAATAGGGCTCACCCAATAACTATTTGAAATTGGGTATATGATTCCAACATCCAGCCATTTCATAATCTCCTTTTTAACAACTTCCTTCATAATGGAATTCAGTCTTCTCTACTGCTCAATAGATTTACTATGGCAATCCTCTAATAATATCTTGTGCATGTAGATTACTGGACTGATTCCTTTGATATCCGCAATCGTCCATCCCAATGCTTTCTTAGATTTCTTTAAAATTTTCAATAATTGAGCCTCTTGATCTAATGCCAATGCCACAGAAATAATTACTGGCAATGTGTTATTATTTCCCGAGTAAGCATACTTTAGATATGCTGGCAAAGGCTTCAATTCCAACATAGGAAGATCTTCTATGGATGGCCAAAGAAGTTTAAAAGAATTGTCCGATAAATTTAATGGTTCAAAACTTTTCCTTGGTCCATTCTCAATTTGCTTAACTTCCATCAGTCCATCAAGCTCTTCAATCCTTTCTACTTCAATTAACTCAAATGAGTCTGCATCATCATTACAATTATTGTGATAGAATTCTACAAATTCTTCCTGAACTATTGTGTCAAAAATCTCAACAGCGTAACATTCTTCATCTGTATCTGCACACTTCATAGCATTGAAAACATTAAAAGTTATATATTGATCATTAACTTTCATAGTTAATTCACCTTTTTATACATCAATTAATGTTCTACTGGGTGCTAGAAAAGATTTCCCAAGTATGATTGGTACCACTTTATCGGCCTCACATTCTAGAATAATAAAATCTGCTAGAAAACTATATTTGTCAACTCTTACCAACACGTCTTCTATTTTACCTTCTCGATGTACATATGAGCGATCAACTAATTGCAAAGTGCTAGTTGTAGGTCTCGCCTTCCCTATTCCCAACTTCTTGAAAATAGACATAGGCATTATATTTATACTTGCACCTAGGTCGCATAATATTTTTCCTACATAATGGTTTCCAATAGAGCAAGGTATAGTAAAACTCCTTGGATCCTTCAATTTTGGTGGCTATTTGCTTCTCAGCATTGCTGTGCATCCTTCAGTGAGAGAAACAGTTTCGAACTCCCCTAACCTTCTCTTCTTTGATAAGATATCTTTCATGAATTTCACATAGTTGGGCATTTGCTCCAATGCTTCCACCAACAATATCTTGATATGTAATTATTTAAGAACTTTCGATAATTTCTTAAATTGAAAGTTTTGCTCAGATTTTTGGAAATGCTGAGGGAAAGGTAGCGGTGGCCTTCCTTCCATTTGTTGAGGTTGTTGCACCATGGCCTTTTTATTGGCATTACAAAATGAATCTACTTCGACATTTACTTTGGTTAATCTTTTCCTTTGTAGCCTAGTCCGCTACTGGTTCAAAATTCTTCTTATTTGTGAAATTTGAACTATGTTCTGCAATAATGGTGTTATTAACAACTCCTGATAACTACGTACCACTTCTGAGTGTAATGGCTTGCCACTGTTCCTTTCTTTGAGATAGTGCTCCTTGTGATCTTGACCTTAATTCTTTGGCATTTTTCCCCACTTGATTCTCTAAAGCTTTTAAAAGATGTAGCTTGACTTTGAATGATAGCATCATTCTTGGCCATGTATTCCTTCAATAGATCTTCCATTGATAAAGAACTCGAAGCTAAATTTTTTGAACATTTTGTCTTGGCATGAGTTAATTGTATGCAGTGGTGCACCCGTAACATTCTATCAAATAGAATTGTTGGAATTTCCCACCCTTGGATTACTCCAACTAAAGTTGGGATGTTACTTCCACCTCGGATTAAATGTGCTAGAATACAGGTTGTTATTGTTGCGATTAAAAATTCCTATATAATGAACTGAGGCTGGATTCGATGGGCATTCATCAAAAACTGATATTCTCTGCAATAAACACATGCTAACTCACTTGCTTTTATTTCCTACACTACAGCTGGTCTTTTTAGTGTTTTAATAATATTCGTTAAAGATGATACCCATTGGCAGATGCATCAACCACTGTCCTTGTATGCACATTTAATCCATTGTAAAACATTTCCATTTGCGTTCAATGTTGAAAACCAGACATCATGCATTTTCTAATTAACTCCTTGAATCCCTCCCATGCTTCATATAATGTTTCATTCCCCGACTATTGAAAGGACATAATATCATTCCTTGATTTGGCATTCATGTTTGGAGGATTATATCTCAGTAAAAACCTCTGACAAAGTTCATTCCAAGATGCCACCGTACCTAACGGCAATGCATTTAACCATGCTCTGGCATGATCTCACAATGAATAAGGGAATAACTACAATTTTAGGGCATCTTCACGAACACTCTGCTACCTGAATGAATCGCAGACTTCCAAAAAGAGTCGTGTAACTGTGGATCCTCAGTAGGCAATCCACTAAACTTCCCTATAGTTTGTAACATTTGAAACATCACCGGCTTTAACTCGAAATGTTGAGCCTGAATATGTGGCCTAACAATTCCTAGATTCAGATCATCTAAGATCGGCACTACATGTTCTTTGATGGGTCTGTCTCTGTTATATATTGTAATAGCCCGTTTTTAGTGAAATTGGAATAGTGGTTTTGGGATCACAAATCTGACATGAAAATATTTATTTTATTATTATTTTAAGGTCTATGGTATGTTAGTAGTGTCGTATAAAAATTTTGTTAAGAAATTTTTCCGTTTGCATGCTTTATTTCATGAAAAGGACTAAAACGTAAAAGGTGCAAAAGTGTAGTTCTAGTAGCTAAAGGTGTTAAATGGCTATAGAAATTTAATGTAAGAGGACTTATATGGTAATTAGATCATTTATGTGGTAATGGAAATTTGTGGATTTGGATTTATTGAAATTAAGGATATTTTTAAAGGATAAAATAGTAAAAGAATTAATAAGGTTAAATTAATTAAAACCAAATTTCATTCATCTTCTCCAAATTAGCTACCACCAAGAATTGAAGAAATAATTTGCCAAAAATAGGGTTCTTCATTCGGCCATATTGATTTACTTGCATGTAAGTGATTTTGATCCCATTCTTAATGATTTCTATGTTTTTGAAGTCGTTGTAGCTTAATCTAACTAGCCCAGGGACTAATTTGCAAAAATGTTACAGGATTAGGGTTTCTTCATGAACATGTTTGTATGATTTATAAAGTTTGATGAAATATTATGAGTCCTTATTGATAAATAAACAAGTTTTGTAAAGTGATTTTTGATGAAAATGTCAATTAGGGACTTATTTGTAAAAGTAGAAAAAGTACATGGTTAAATTGTGAAATGATGATTTGTATGAATTTATATGTGTTCATAATAAATTCGGCTAGCATGGGTTAAGTATGAAATTGCGTAAATTTCCATTTATGAGCTTAAGGACTAAATTGTAAAGAAGTTAAAATATTATGGGCAAAAATGTAAATTTGTAAAAGGATGAATTTTGGATTAAATTAAATATTATGTGTATTAAATAGATTGAATTTACCTATTTAGATTAAGATAGGCCTTGTAAGGATTTAGATCGGGGTAAAGCTAAAGCTTCGAATTAGTTGACTCCGTTTCTACGCCTTAATCGTCGAGGTAAGTTCGTATGATTAAATATCGCTTTAATGCTATTATAAATGATATGTTAATATGTTAAATTTTATGTCAATTGAATGATAAAAATCCAACAATGCCATGCTATGTCAATTGAATGTCCTACCAATGGCTGAGGTCTTGCATTTGTTGTGGATACTCCACAGCTTGTGTGATTAGCATCGTGTAGCTTACATTGAAACCCACAGCTTATTTGAACAAGCCCATTTCATAGCTTGTGTGAGCAATGATGTAAAGGAAAGGTTACCGTTATATGTTTAGCACACTTCGTGTGAGCTATCTCGAGTATCCGATGATATTCTAAACAGTTCAACGAGCATGAAAAGGAAAGGAAATGGTAAGTGTTCAATATGAAACATGATATGTATTTATGAAAAGAATTGAAATGGTGAGTTGTATTGAAAGTATGTTATGTTAAAGAAGATGATGAATTCAAATGAATTATGTTCATGTGTAATGGCTTATCTATGTTAAACTCATGTAGATTATGTTTGAGTATGCTAACATGTGTTGTTGTTGGTGCTTAGGCTTGTGCCAAGCTTACGGTTGGATTGTATTATGTATAAATTTAAGGTTATGTAATGAAATGATAAGTTATGTTTTATGTTTTATGAACTTACTAAGCATTACATGCTTACGTAGTTTTCTTTCTTATGTTTTATAGATAATCAGAAGCTCGTACGGTTGGGAACCTTGTTGGAGACCTTTCACACTATCTAGAGATTATATCGGTAGATTTTGAAGTTTTGGTCAAGATTATAATGACATGTGTAGGTTGACTTAAGTTTAATGTTTAGTTGATGTTTATGGCATAGAAGCTTCGAATTTGTGGTACTTATGGTATTTTGATGCCTTGATGGTTGATGTTAATATAGTTAGGTTAATGCATGTTTTTGAATGACCATATTAGTATGTGTTGGTGTAGTTTCAATGTGGTCAGTTGTGGTAAGTTTGGTATTGAAATAGGTTAGATGTGAATGGTTGATGAATGACTGAATATACACATGTTTAGGTATGTTTGATTGTTGTGATTGAGGTGCCTTATTGACATATGGGTTGTTTGGGTAATTGGTGTAATGAATTGGTCATTTTTATGCATGTTTTGGATTGGTTATGATGTC
Organism: Gossypium raimondii; assembly: GCF_025698545.1. Taxonomy (NCBI): domain Eukaryota; kingdom Viridiplantae; phylum Streptophyta; class Magnoliopsida; order Malvales; family Malvaceae; genus Gossypium; species Gossypium raimondii. Next base: position 27,459,630 of record NC_068568.1, read on the forward strand.
TTGGTCATATGAGAAATAGTGTTTAGGTTCATGCTTTGAATGGGTGAAAGAAATGGTGATACGGCCACGCCTCAAGTCCAATCTAGCTCGAGCAAGGGGCCTTTGGAGCTGCCTCAAGGTCCCATCACCCGATCACGAGCCAAACAATTCAAGGAGGTCATTTGACTTTAGTTAACAAAGTTTGGGGCGAGACTTTGGTTGGGCACATCGAAGAAGCTTGGACCAACTCGAAGAACACTCCATGCATTTTACTACGAAATGAATTAACTTCCAATTTAGCTCAATGAGCTCAAATCACTCAATTTAGCTCAAAACTTGCAAATTCAAACTCAAATAATTTTTGCTATTTACTTTGTCTCAAATCTGTCGATTTAATTATGCATGATTAATTGTGTTTTTCCTACATGTTATTAAGTCAAATTAATTTCCTCTGACTTATATATAAGTCTTAATACATGTTTTTAATGTGTCTTGTCCAAACCGAATTAATTAGACTTAGTTTAATTAATTGAGTTTTGTTTTAATTATTTGGATTAATGTTGTCTAAATTTCGTTTTTAATATGATTCAATTGAATAATGATCAACTAAATTCATTTGTTCATGTTGTGTAGGTTGGTAGAATGTGGATGGAAGCATTTAAGCTAGGTGCATGCATCATAGGTTCAATGAATGTGGCGTTACATGCATGAGGAATGTTCAATGATTTTAAATGATTCAAGAACCAGATATTGCCGTTCACACATGAAGTTCACACTCTTGTCTTTTAGGTTTGGAATGTTCACACACAAGGACTCTTTGAAACCGAGTGTTCACACATCATTTGGCCATTCAAATCCCTCTTAATGGCTGGTCACTTTTCAGCAAAAGATACAACTTAAATAAGCTCATTTATGTGCATTGGCCGAATCTAACTCCTTCATGCACCATTCAAAGTGACCAAGGTTCAATGGGAGTTCTAGAAGCTTGTCAAGTTCAAATAGAATCTAGCTAGCACATTCAAGTGGTTCATTTGCTTACTCCTTAAGGATTGAAAGAGACCATTCGGCTAGCTTAGGAGATTATTATAAATAGCTGAATTTTTACTTTGTAAAGGACTTTTGACATTTTAAGTAATGAATTGCTGCCAAATTTGTGAGGCATTTTCTCTCAAATTTCGTTCGAGACCCGTAAGACTTATCTAGCTTCTAGTGGCGTCTTTTTGAGTCTTTCTTTCGAACTTATCACTCCCTAAACCCGAGTGTGGCGTTCACCTTTGATACCTTTGGTTCATACTTTACTAAGTATTGGGTCAAGGTCCTTATCCACCATTTCCAACTCAATTTGGTCCTATAAGTTTCGGGTCGACACTCTTTTTAGTGTTGGTTCTTTCTTGACCTTTTTGAACCATTACCATTTCGTACCAAATCCCATACCATTTCGTACCATTTTCCGAATACCAAATCGCACCAAAACTAAAGACCATTCTTGAATTATTCCTAAACCAAATTCCACAACCTACTTTGAACGAACCTACCTTACCTCTTTGAACTTAATTACATTTTCTCTTCTTCTTTTCTAATACACTTCTACGTTTACGATCGGGAATAAACGACTCGGGTTCAACTACTAAACCGAGATCGTATCATTTGGTATCAGAGCTGGTTAAAACGAGAAGTACGAGCACTCGAAGACATTTTGAAATAGGTACGTAAAAAAAAGTTCGAAAAAAAATTTTGAAAAAAAATTCAAAAGAAAAAAAAATTAAAAGAAAAAAATTGTATACGGTTTAGGTGCGGATGAAAAGAACGTGAAAGATCCGTAAAAAAAAAAGTCTGGAGACACTTCAATAGAAATTTTTCCAAAATCACATTCTACACTCTTTTATATCCCTCTTAGTGAAATTTCGCGCTATTGAAAAAAAAATTCGATATATAAAAAAAAAGTGTTTCGAGTTTGTAAGTTTGGCATTCTCTTGTATTCATCTTCTAAGCCACACTTAGCCTAAAGCCTTTCTTATTTCTTTTAGCCTACCCGTAACCTAACATCAAACCCTTGTAAAGCCATTTGAAGCCGACCCATTGAACTACGATAAGGTCACGACGAGTCGCTTACGAAATCACGAGAGGAAATTGAGTGGAAAAAGGCGTGAGAGTTACATCAAAAGAAAAAGCCAAAAAATTGAGTGAAACACGAGTGGAGTGTTATTCTTTCTTTTTGAGAGATTCGTGAGGTTTTGTTGTGAGGTTTTTTTTTTATTTTCATGTCTCAAAGTCCTGAACGAAATATGGCGGAAGGAGGTGGAAGGCAACCAATTCGAAACATTGCGCCTGGAGGAGGTGGAGTGCCGGATTTGGCTCAACAAGCCTTGTTACGAGAAATCTAACGTATGATCCGAGGTGAGTTAGAATCTGTTAACGAACGATTGGATCGAGTTGAATTGGGGTATCAACGAGAGCATACACCCCAAGCGCTGCAAAGAAGGCGAGACCAATTGGAAATCAATCAAGACGACCTATATGATCCGAATGAAGCCGAAAGTGATCAAGGATCAAACATAAGTGAAGGACGAAGAGGTCAAAGGAACCGAGGTAATCGGAATCAAAGACGCATGGATGACGACTTAAGAAACATTAAACTATCCATTCCATCCTTTCAAGGAAAATCTGATCCGGAAGCCTACTTGGAATGGGAGAAGAAGATCGAATTGGTTTTTGATTGTCATAATTATTCCGAGATCAAAAAGGTGAAGTTGGCGGCCATAGAATTCTCCGATTACGCTATGATATGGTGGGATCAACTCACTACGAGCCGAAGAAGGAATGGGGAACGGCCAATATCCACTTGGGTCGAGATGAAGGCCGTGATGCGACGTCGTTTCATTCCCTCCTACTACCATCGGGAACTCTATCAAAAGCTTCAAAATCTCACTCAAGGTTCAAGGAGTGTCGAGGATTATTTCAAAGAGATGGAGATCGCGATGATCCGAGCCGATGTCCAAGAAGATCGTGAAGCAACAATGGCACGATTCCTTGCTGGTCTCAACTGAGATATTGCTAACATTGTGGAACTCCAACATTATGTTGAGATAGTGGACATGGTACACATGGCCATTAAGGTGGAGAAGCAACTCAAGCGAAAGAGTACCACTCGAAGTTTTCCTACCCCAAGCACAACTAGATGGGGGCAAAGTTCGAGTAAAACTAATCCACCAAGCCGTGCCAAAGAGCCAATGGTGCCTACCAAAGCAAACAAACCTATGGGAGATACGAGCAAAGGTAAGGCAACCGATTCATTTACTAATCGTTCACGGGATATTAAGTGTTTTAAGTGCCTTGGAAGGGGCCACATTGCGAGTCAATGTCCCAACCGCAACGTCATGGTGGTTCGAGCAAATGGAGAAATAGAATCGGAGGAAGAAGAGCTTGAAGATGAGCCTGAAACCGTCTCTGACAATGAAGAAGAAGTGGAGCACGCTCTTGATGGAGAACTCCTAGTAGTCAAAAGGAGCCTAAGTATCCAAAGCATCGACGATGAGCAACAACGAGAAAACATCTTCCATACTCGTTGTCAAGTACAAGGAAAGCTATGTAGCGTCATCATCGATGGAGGAAGTTGTACGAACGTGGCGAGCACTCTCATGGTGGAAAAATTAAATCTACCGACCACCAAGCATCCAACTCCGTACAAACTTCAATGGCTCAACGATGGAGGAGAGTTAAAAGTGACAAAGCAAGTTCTAGTCTCCTTTTCCATTGGGAAATATTCCGATGAAGTGCTATGCGATGTTGTTCCAATGCACGCGGGTCACTTGTTATTGGGCCGTCCATGGCAATTCGATCATCGAGTCATGCACGATGGTTACTCAAATCGATATTCTTTCAAACATATGGGAAGAAATGTAACCTTAGCCCCATTGACGCCAAAGCAAGTTTATGAGGATCAACTTAAGCTGAAAATTTCCGTAGATCAAATGAGAGAAAAAGAAAAGAGCGAAAATACAAAAGAAAAGAAAAATGAAAAAAAGAAAGAAAATTCAAAAAAAGAAAATGAAAAGAAAGCGAGAAAAGAAAAAGTGAGTGAAAAATTGAATGTCTTTGCAAAAGCAAGTGAAGTTCAAAAAGCGTTTTTGGCAAGACAACCGATCCTTGTACTTATGTATAAGGAAAATTTGTTTAATACTAACGACTTATCCGGAGATCCCCCTTCTTCTGTTTTGTCTCTCTTGCAGGATTTCAAAGACGTTTTTCCGGATGAAGTGCCAAGTGGCTTGCCACCACTTCGTGGGATCGAGCACCAAATTGATTTTGTGCCTGGAGCCGTTATTCCAAACCGACCAGCATACCGAACCAATCCTGAAGAGACCAAAGAGCTTCAACGTCAAGTTAACAAACTCATGGAAAAGGGCTACATTCAAGAAAGTCTTAGTCCATGTGCCGTACCGGTTTTGTTGGTGCCTAAGAAGGACGGAACGTGGCGCATGTGTGTCGATTGTCGCGCCGTAAATAAAATAACTATTAAGTATAGGCATCCCATACCGCGCTTGGATGACATGCTCGATGAGTTAAGTGGTGCAAAGTTGTTCTCGAAAATTGATCTCAAAAGCGGATACCACCGTTAAGTATGCGAGAAGGTGACGAGTGGAAAACCGCTTTTAAAACGAAACATGGTTTGTATGAATGGTTGGTAATGCCATTCGGCTTAACCAACGCCCCTAGTACTTTTATGAGACTTATGAACTATGTTTTACGAAATTTCATTGGTAAGTTTTGCGTTGTGTATTTCGATGATATCTTTATATATAGTAAATCGTTAGATGAGCATGTAATTCATTTGCGAACTGTTTTAGAAGTACTTAGAAAAGAGACTTTGTATGCTAATCTTAAAAAGTGTACATTTTGTTCTGACAAAGTTATCTTTTTAGGTTTCGTGGTTAGCTCAGAGGGCCTCGAAGTAGATAGCGAAAAGATTAAGGCGATTCAAGAATGGCCGAGACCGACGAGCATAAGCCAAGTGCGAAGCTTCCATGGCCTAGCAAGTTTCTATAGGCGATTTGTACCTAACTTTAGCACGTTGGCCGCACCGTTGACAAGCACTATCAAGAAGAATTCGACTTTTCATTGGGGCGAAGAGAAAGAAAATTCTTTTAATATTATTAAAGATTGTCTTACTAAAGCTCCTTTGTTAGCATTGCCTGATTTTTCTAAGATATTTGAAATTGAGTGTGACGCCTCAGGTATAGGAATAGGTGCCGTGCTAACTCAAGATGGAAGACCGATCGCTTACTTTAGTGAGAAGTTGAATGGAGCCGTGTTGAACTACCCCGTTTATGACAAGGAGATGTATGCACTTATTCGCGCTCTCGAGACTTGGCAACACTATTTGTGGCCGAAGGAGTTTGTGATCCATTCGGATCATGAAGCGTTAAAGCACATTAAAGGACAACACAAATTAAACAAATGCCATGCTAAGTGGGTAGAGTATTTGGAGTCATTTCCCTATGTCATTAAATATAAAAAGGGTAAGGAAAATATCGTAGCTGACGCTCTTTCAAGAAGGTATACCCTTTTGTCGCATTTAGATTCCAAATTACTTGGTTTTGTGTTTCTGAAAGATTTATATGCTACTGATAATGATTTAGGTGAAATTTATACTGCTTGTGAGACTATGGCCGTTGACAAGTTTTATAGGTGCGATGGCTTTCTTTTTAAAGAAGGAAAATTATGTGTGCCGCAAGGTTCGATACGGGAGTTGTTAGTAAATGAGGCGCATAGCGGAGGTCTTATGGGCCATTTTGGCATTGGAAAAACCTTAGCAACCCTCCAAGAGCATTTTTATTGGCCGAAAATGAAAAGGGACGTTGAACGAGTGTGTGCACGATGTGTGACGTGCAAGAAGGCCAAATCCAAGATTAAGCCGCACGGGTTGTATACGCCGCTCCCTATACCCGACGCACCTTGGGAGGACATTTCCATGGATTTTTTCCTTGGATTACCTAGGACTAAAACGGGGAAGGACTCTATTTTTGTTGTTGTTGATCATTTTTCCAAAATGTCTCATTTTATTTCTTGTTCAAAAACTGATGATGCCGTTCACATTGCTAATCTTTTCTTTAAGGAAATTATACGTTTGCATGGCATTCCGAGAACGATTGTTTCAGATCGAGACGCGAAGTTTTTGAGCCACTTTTGGAGGTCATTGTGGGGAAAGCTCAGGACTAAACTGCTGTTTTCAACCACTTGCCACCCCCAAACGGATGGCCAAACGGAAGTGGTCAACCGAGTGCTATCAACTTTGTTAAGAGCCATCATACGGAAAAATCTCAAGTCATGGGAGGAGTGTTTACCGCATATAGAATTTGCGTACAATCGATCCGTTCATTCGGCAACCAAACACTCTCCTTTTGAAATCGTTTATGGATTCAACCCGTTAACTCCTTTAGATTTAGCGTCTTTACCTAACGATCAACTTATTCATGCAGATGCTAAAAAGAAGGCCGAGTATATAAAGGAGTTACATCGAAAAGTTCGAGCCAACATTGAAGCAAGAACCGAGAGTTATGCTAGGAAAGCGAATAAGGGTCGTAAAAGAATTATCTTTGAACCTGGTGATTGGGTCTGGGTTCACATGAGAAAGGAACGCTTTCCCGCCCAACATAGATCAAAGCTATTACCGCGTGGTGACGGACTTTTCCAAGTTTTGGAACGAATTAACAAAAATTCTTATCGACTTGATCTACCAGGTGAGTATAACATAAGTGCAAGTTTTAATGTCTCTGACTTATCCCCTTTTGATGCAGATTTCAATTTGAGGGCAAATCGCTTTGAAGAGGGGGAGGATGATACGGCCACACCTCAAGTCCAATCTAGCTCGAGCAAGGGGCCTTTGGAGCTGCCTCAAGGTCCCATCACCCGATCACGAGCCAAACAATTCAAGGAGGTCATTTTGCTTTAGTTAACAAAGTTTGGGGCGAGACTTTGGTTGGGCACATCGAAGAAGCTTGGACCAACTCGAAGACACTCCATGCATTTTACTACGAGCTGAATTAACTTCCAATTTAGCTCAATGAGCTCAAATCAGCTCAATTTAGCTCAAAACTTGCAAATTCAGCTCAAATAATTTTTGCTATTTACTTTGTCTCAAATCTGTCGATTTAATTATGCATGATTAATTGTGTTTTCCTACATGTTATTAAGTCAAATTAATTTCCTCTGACTTATATATAAGTCTTAATACATGTTTTTAATGTGTCTTGTCCAAACCGAATTAATTAGACTTAGTTTAATTAATTGAGTTTTGTTTTAATTATTTGGATTAATGTTGTCTAAATTTCGTTTTAATATGATTCAATTGAATAATGATCAACTAAATTCATTTGTTCATGTTGTGTAGGTTGGTAGAATGTGGATGGAAGCATTTAAGCTAGGTGCATGCATCATAGGTTCAATGAATGTGGCGTTACATGCATGAGGAATGTTCATTGATTTTAAATGATTCAAGAACCAGATATTGCCGTTCACACATGAAGTTCACACTCTTGGCTTTTCGGTTTGGAATGTTCACACACAAGGACTCTTTGAAACCGAGTGTTCACACTTCATTTGGCCATTCAAATCCTCTTAATGGCTGGTCACTTTTCAAAAAAAGATACAACTTAAATAAGCTCATTTATGTACATTGGCGAAGCTAACTCCTTCATGCACCATTCAAAGTGACCAAGGTTCAATGGGAGTTCTAGAAGCTTGTCAAGTTCAAATTAATCTAGCTAGCACATTCAAGTGGTTCATTTGCTTACTCCTTAAGGATTGAAAGAGACCATTCGGCTAGCTTAGGAGATTATTATAAATAGCTGAATTTTTACTTTGTAAAGGACTTTTGACATTTTAAGTAACAATTGCGCCAAATTTGTGAGGCATTTTCTCTCAAATTTCGTTCGAGACCCGTAAGACTTATCTAGCTTCTAGTGGCGTCTTTCTGAGTCTTTCTTTCGAACTTATCACTCCCTAAACCCGAGTGTGGCGTTCACCTTTGATACCTTTGGTTCATACTTTACTAAGTATTGGGTCAAGGTCTTTATCCACCATTTCCAACTCAATTTGGTCCTATAAGTTTCGGGTCGACACTCTTTTTAGTGTTGGTTCTTTCTTGACCTTTTTTGAACCATTACCATTTCGTACCAAATCCCATACCATTTCGTACCATTTTCCGAATACCAAATTGCACCAAAACTAAAGACCATTCTTGAATTATTCCTAAACTAAATTCCACAACCTACTTTGAACGAACCTACCTTACCTCTTTGAACTTAATTACATTTTCTCTTCTTCTTTTCTAATACACTTCTACGTTTACGATCGGGAACTAAACGACTCGGGTTCAACTACTAAACCGAGATCGTATCAAATGGCTTGATTTTGTTGAATTTCTTGTCCACGAGGCCAAAGACACGTGCATGTGTCTCAGCCGTGTGTGACACACAGTCATGCATCATGGCCATGTTTCCCCTGTAGGTTTTAAAGGTTGGAAGTCAGGCAGTTACATGGCTTGGCACACAGGCATGTGAGGCCATTTCGAAAGTTACACGGCCTGGCACACGGGCATGTGGCTTGGCCGAGTGACCCAAGTCAGAGTGTTACATGGGCACGGACACGGCTTGGGACACGATCGTGTGTCCCTACTTCAATTGTTACACGGGCATGAGTCTCAGCCATGTGAGTCACACGGCCTGGCCATATAGCCGTGTGACCCTTGCAGTATGAATTTTTCTAACTTTTTCCTTAATGTTTTAAATGTTTTTTATTTAATCCCAAATCATTTCTAAAGTGTTTTTAAGGCCCCGATGGCTCGAATAAGGGGCAATATGCATGTGTATGAATGGATTATGCTATGATTATGGTAATGTTTAGAAATGAATATTTTACGTTATTTTTTTACAGTAATGTTTCGTAACCCTATTTCAGCGACGAATACGGGTTAAGGGTGTTAAATTTAGTGGTATCAAAGCTACGATTTAGTCGATTCTCGACCTGAGCATAGCATGTACGAGTCTAAAAATACATGTCATTATATAACCTGTGATAATGTAATAACTCCTGACCCGTTTTGAACTATGCTTTCATATAGATAATGTCATCCAATCGAGCCGATTCCGATGAGGTTGAAAGTAACATGCAAGCCTCCGTTCACGGAGCAGCGTTGAGTGGTAGTAGGCCCGTATCTGAGGGCTAGAAAGGAAAGGCTGAAGAAGCCTCCTTCTAGATGATGAACGAGTGATTTACCAAGTTCGTACGACCTCTACCCCTACCTGTTCCCCAACTGGTCCCCGTAGTTCCTAAGGGTTTGGAACCAACACAAGTGAGTAAGCCTTCAGTTGATAAAATCCATAAGTGCCGGGTGGAAGAGTTCAGAAGTACCGCTGAAGATGATCCAGAGAAAGCCAAGTTCTGGTTAGAAAACACGATCAGAGTAGTTGATGAATTGTCATGTACACTGACGGAATGCTTGAAATGCGCTATTTCTTTATTGAAAGATTCAGCCTATCAGTGGTGGAACACTTTAGTTTCGGTTGTGCTGAGAGATTAGATTGATTGGGAGTTTTTCTAGGCAGAATTTCGAAAGAAATACATGAGTCAGAGGTTTCTTGATAAGAAACATAAAGAATTTCTTGAGATGAAACAAGGTCGGATGTCTATATCTATGTATGAGAGGAAATTTGTACAACTTAGCAAATATGCCTGAGAATGTGAACAAAAGTCGTAATGTGTACTCGATTTGAAGACGAGCTAAATGAAGATATAAAGCTGCTTGTCGGGATTCTTGAGCTAAAAGAATTCGTGATTCTTCATATGTGATTACGACGATCTCTTTTGGGTATTCTATATGTTCTTTTATCTTCAGAAATATATGCAATTGTTCATCTTCAAATGTGATTCTTATCATATGAGAATGCTAGCTAACCATAATGTTAGACGAAAGTATTGTTAGTCTGGTTGATTTATGATCGGCATTGCTCTATCTTTCTTTGGCATTATATTCTATTATGGTTGGTAGAAGATTCAATGATAAGACTCATACGATGTTATTTTACTTCTTCTACTAGTTGATACTTTGAATTATATATATACAATTTATGTTGTCTTTGTCATAATTGATTCCAGTGCATATGAGCGATATTCTTCTTCTGGATTGTCTCCGAGGTATCATCGATCTCTTTATCTTTTAATATGGCTTGTGTTCTCAGAAATTCGGTAGATCTTTATACCTTGGATTTTATTATCTCGGTTTTCTTCTCATTCTTATTGTTTAATCTATTAATCATGTTTATTTTAAGGGAAATTCATTGGTCGGAGGTAATTACATTTATTACAGTTATAATTCCTGGTTCTATCATAGGAGCACGGTGATATAGATCTCAGATTATAGGGGTTGTTTTACTATACTGGTTGTTATTGGGACCATATTCAGTTTTTCCCTTTTGTCTCGGATTGCACTATTAAATTTGAGGTATTGTTCTATTTATACGGTTGAAATGTCAGTCTTATTATAGCACTATGGTTTTAATTCATCTGATGGTTATGGCTCTGGTATGATTCAAAGCTTTGATGTTAATAATTGAAATAACTTCATTATATATCTCATTTCTAGCTTTCATGAAAGGGATAGGCAATGGAAAAAGTGTAGACGGTGAAAGATCGAGCTTAAACTTGTATATCGATTCTCATTCCTCAGGTAATCTCAATTTATGTCAATGAGTTAAAACGGGATGTTATGTTCCATTTGAATTAATGCAGTTTGTAGAGATCTTTGATTGGTATTCTGAGGGAATTATGGTAGATTATAAGTCTATGTTGTCTTGAAAACAAGAAGAAGGGATTATTCTGAAATGTTATTATCCGATAGATAAAATCAACTCAGTTGTTTTAATCAGAACAGGTTATTCATTGAAAAGTTATATATGCATTTGAGTTTATCTTCAGGTCTGGGAATAAAGTTTACGGATTCATGGGTAAATAGACAGATAGTCTGAATGAAGAATTCATATTCTAAAAGATATGATACAGAAATATATCTATCAGATCAGTTATAATAGGGAAATGTCATTATGGGTTAAAGTCGTCTCAATAGTTGAAGTCGTCGCGCTTGTGTTAAACGATATTGCTTGACGCTTTCCATGTAAAGGGAACAAATATCAGTTGAAAGTTACAGATGCAATCATGTCAACAACATCAGTTAGACTTTGATAATTCGAGTTTCAACAGACGATCACTACAGAATTTCTTGGTAGTTATACTTTTAATGATAAAGTTATGACAAGAGAACCTCATAGCTGTTCAGTTAAGTTTAGACATAATATCAAGTTCTGATGTGACTTATGATATGAGTTCTGAGTTGAAATGAGTTATGATTGACTTATCTATGAACTACCATTAAGAAGATGATAGAAAGACTCGACTTGATGGCTTGTATCAGGTCAGAAATTTCGAGGATGAAATTTTAGTAAGGGGGAGAGTTGTAGCAGCCCGTTTTTCAGCAGTGTCAGAAATAGTAGTTTTGGGGCCACCAAATCTGACGAGGAAGTTAGTAAATATTATTATTTAATATTTACGAGTCAAATATGGTTTTAAAAAGGTTTTTGATTTGATAAATTATGTTATATAAGCGATTTATTAAGTTCAAGTGGTAAGAAGGTCAAGTGGTTCTAGAAAATGAGGTATCGAGACCTTGTTTCTATAAAATTAGCCTTAAATATTTTTATAAACATTTATGGAGTGTCATTAAGGTGGTATTAAAGTTTAGTTGAAAAATTTTAACGTTTCGATAGTTAATTAATTAAAAGGACTAGATTGTAAAAGATGTAAAATTAGATCGCTATTTGATTTGAGTGATTAAATGACTTAATGAATGAAAGTATATGGAATAATATGGTAAATATACCATATTATATATGAGTGGGGCAGTTGGATGCTTAATTTCTTTTAATTATAATGTTTTATATGTTATTTATTTAATACAATAAAATAAAAGGTTAATAAAATAAAGAAAACAAAATGTTTTCTTCCCCATTTGTTTTTCACCATCGAAGGTTGCCATGGAAAAAGAATGAGAGAAAATTCAAGCTTCAGCTTTCATTTCAAAGATGCATGTAAGTCTGTTTTAGCCCCATTTCTAATAATTTTTATATTTTTGAGATCGTTACAACTAGATCCAGTTAGCCCGTACCTTCGATTTTGAAACTGTTAAAGATTTTGAATGTTGCCATTGATCAACCTTGTGATTTTAGATGTTAACTGATGAATTTGAAATATTAGTTGTTATTTAAAAGTAATTTATTAAGTGATTTTTTGATGAATTTATCGATTAGGGACTATATTGTTAAAATAATAAAAGTACAAGGATTTGCTGTGAAATTATTACAAATATGGGCTGATATGGGTTCCACGAATATTTGACTATTATAATTTGGCGTTAAAAATGGTTAATTTGCATGTTTTGGGTTGAGGGACTAAATTGAATAAAAGTAAAGCTTTAGGGGTAATTTTGTAAAAATGTCAAAAATGAATAAATTGCATAAAATACATTATTTTACTGTCTAAATTAATAGATTAAATGATATTATTAATTTAGATCAAGATCGGGTGGAAAATCGAAGAGAATCAAAAATTACCAAAATTCCCCTGTACTTTGACATTTTTGCAATTTAGCCAAGTAAGTTGGTATGAACTGTATTTTATATAATTTTGATTAAATTGAATGTTAATATGTGATTATATTGTGAGTAAATCAATATATATTGTTAGTATGCAATTTATCTTGTAATGAAATGATGGAAAGCCAATGATGTTTCGACAACTACCAAGCCATGTTTGAACCTTAGGAATTCGTAGGATACAAATGACATGTCATTAGGGTTTACATGATATGGGTGCTAGTCTTGAATGTCCTACCGGTGGTTGAGTCCTGGCATGTGTTGTGGATACTCCACAGCTCGTGTGAGTAGCATCGTGTAGCTATGTTCCGACCCACAGCTCGTGTGAGCATATATGTACAGAAATTGATAGATTACAATTATATGAGTTAGCACACTTCATGTGAGCTATCTCGGGTATCCAACGGAATTCTAAATGGTTCAACGGGCATGAATTTGAAAGGAAATGATAAACGTTCAATACGAACAAATACATGTACATATGAAATACATTGAAATGATGAGATATATGGTAAGCATGTTATGTTATGAAGGATGTTATATCCAATTTAATCATATGCAAGTATAATGGTTATCATTATTGAATTTATATGAAATATGTTGAAGTATGCTAACATGTGTTGCTGTTTGATGCTTAGGCATGCGCCAAGCTATTAGTTGAATTGTACTATGTTTACTTATAAAGTTATGCATTGAAATGGTAAGTTCCCAAATGAAAATATGCTTATATTCATGAAAGAGTGGTAAGGTTTAAATTATGTAATTTCTTATGAAATGGTTTATCATGTGGTTAATTCCAAAAGAGCTATGTTTAAATGCACTAGCTTATGGCTATGGTTGATGATATGCTTATGTCTTGTGTGTTACGCATATGAAACTAGTGTGGAAAGTTAATGAAATAGTACGCATATGAAACTGGTGTGGAAAGTTAATGAAATAGTAAGTTCATACTTAAAATGTAAAATGATGAAAAAGGGAATGATGAGTTAAATTAATATTGTTATTTAAGCTAAAGAAAGTAAATGCAATGGAAAGTAATGAAATGCAAATGAAAGTAAGAAAATTTGGAAAAGGTTTAATTTTTATAAAATCCTATGATGCTAGGGACAATATATATATCGTGATGTTGTGAATTTATTCACTTTGTAAGTTGTTGAATATGGTTTCATGAATCTTGCGGTATTAGTATAAGATTATTCTTAATATGTATAAATTTCAAATTTGAAATAGATTGATATGTGTTAAGTTCAATTTCGAGCTTAACTTGTTCACTTAAATTATTTAATTTATTGATTAATTTGTGGTTAATTAAGTTATAATTCAGCTTGAATTGATTAGAGACACTCTATGCCGTAATAATTTAATTGCACTCCAATTCAACAATTTAATTTTATTTTTATTTCATGTGCGAGTTGATGCCGTACAAGCTCAAATTGGGAGGATAATTACATAAATAAGGCTCTTTGGAAGAGGGTGGTCGATGTTGATTTAAAGAAATTGAATTGACAATAAAACAAAGAAGGAAATTCGGTCCAAAGTGGATGTACAATGAGTCGAATGAATTAAACAAATAAAGGAGGAGCAATCGGTCCAATTGGAAGCCAAACATGCGACAAACTTAAAAAGGAATTATTATTTCCTTCTTACCAAGCGGTGGTCGATTTTAGTTCAATCAATTGGAAGCCAAATCACTTTGAAGAGTTAAATTAAAACTCTTCTAAGTGAAGCTATTTTCATGACGGTGAGGCTAAGAAAAAGGGATAAGATCGAATTAATTTTGAATTGTGGGAGGTTATTATCCCATAAATAGAGATGACAAGACTAAAAAGCGAGAGGAGAAACAGAGGAAAATATTCAAACATAGGAAAGGCGTGGTTCAAGTGAGCGAATTTCCTAAAATTGGCCCAACAAATCCGACCAAGGAGCTAGAGTAGCGACTAGTAAATTGACTAGTTGGGAGAAGGAAATCGGACGACTCGAAGAACTTTGCCTTCCAAGAATCAACTTGTAATTCATGTTCTTTTCAATAGATTCATGTTCTACTTTGCTAGCTATGAGAGGCTAGTTTAGTTAAGCTTAGTTCGACACTTCGAAACCGAGCACAAGTACTTTGAAAATTTTATTTTGTTATCAAATCAAATTCGGCACTCTTGAGTTGTTTGATTTTATTTTCAAAGGAATTTTTCTAACTCAATTGGAGTGATCACCTAATTAATTTGGGAATTTTTCCTATAATCATTTAAGTGTAAGTTAAGAAATCGAATTTCTCAATTGAACTTAGAATCAGTGATAAATAATTGGCCGCAGCTAATTAGGACAACTTCGGATTTAATCTTAGAAGCCGCTGGTGGATTTTCTTTGGTTAAGGCAAGGCGAAGTCTCTAAATCTCTTAAATTCCTTCAACAAAGTCGACACAAAGGTAATTAAAGGAGGGTTTCAATCATGAACGTTCTCTAATTGAATGATTTACTAGGGATAAAAAATGCTTAAAGGCGATTTTTTCACCTTCTTTGCTAATTTGATTTCTTAGCTTAATTTCAGGTTGCAAAGGACTTGTGCTTGGTGGATGAAGACGTCGCCAACTAAGCATTTTTTTTTCCTTTTGAAATTTCCTCTTCAGACGTTTTAATTCGAGCCAAAGTTTATTTATTACTTGAGACTATTTTTTTTAGCAATCATAAAACATAAACCCCCCATTTTTTTTCCCTTTGTTTTCTTTTCTTTCGCATGCCTTTTATATTACTTTAATTTTAAATCACTTCAAATAGATTTGTTGCAAGCTTCCTCGTGGGACGATTCCCTATTTACCCTATGTTACTAGTGAATGTTGGTTGAGTAAGTGAATTTAATTTGGCAGACGTAAACAATGACTACCAAATTTTGGCGCCGTTCTTTGAGGGCGCGTAGTCAAATCTATTTGATTTTCAGAACTTACTTTATTTTCTCGTTTTTGTTTATGCAGGTAGACTAGTTCTTCTGGTATATGTTATTAAGGAGTGGACGACGAACATCAGAGTTTCCTGCTAACATCACCAGCCAGCAAGCCGAACATTTCAATCCTCACGTTGAGCCTAACGTTGCAGAGGAATCCAACATGGCTAACCAGACCTTGAAGCAATTGGCCGCTCCTAACCTGGCTGCGCAACCACCATCTATCACGTATCCTGCCCTTGATAGGCCATTAAAGCTTAATTCGGATTCACAGAATCATTCTTTGAAATTCAATGGACTACGGTGAGGACCCTTACCGTCATATTAATGAATTTCTAATTACTTGTTCAACTATGCAGCCAGATGGCATTGAAGAGGAACAAATCAAGCTCTGAGCCTTTCCTTTCTCGTTACAAGGATTGGCGAAGGACTGGTTATATTACATGTCGCCAGGATCATTCACAACTTGGACAGGGTTACATAAGGCTTTCCTTGAGAAGTATTTTCCGGCATCAAGAATAGGGTCAATCAGGAAGGAAATTTGTAGAATTAAGCAGTTGGTGGGTGAGTCATTATATGAGTACTGGGAAAGGTTTAAACGACTATGTGCGAGTTGTCCACAACATCAGATTAGTGAGTAGCTCTTAGTGCAATATTTTTATGAAGGGTTGACACCACAAGATCGAGGAATGATTGATGCAGCGAGTGGAGGTGCATTGGTTGATAAAACTCCGGAGCAAGCTCGAAATTTGATTGCTAATATGGCGCAGAATACACAGCAATTCAGTCTCAGGAGGTCCGATTTGGGTAAACGAATGGATGAGGGCCAGTCAAGTATGATGGAGGCTCAGTTAGCTAACTTAACGGCTATGGTAGGTAAATTGATGACCGGAGGTATCTGAAAGCTTCACTATGTGGCATTTGTTGTTTGGAAGGACATACCACAGATATGTGTCCGACATTACAGAAAGGGGAAGCTAATGCCGTCTTTCCAAATCAGAGGAGGTATGATCCATATTCAGCTACCTATAATGAGGGATGGAGAGACCACCCCAATCTCAGATTCCAAAACCGAGCCGCACCTCCGGGATTTGAGCAGCAAAATTCCCGACCATATAATTTGTCACAGCAACAATCCAACCATCAAAACCTTAGTGCTGAAACTAAGACTCATACCATGCTTGAACAAATGATGAAGATGATGGTTGACCGAAAAAGGAAACCGATGGAAGATTCCGTCTTTGGAATCAGCAGTGAAGCGATTGCAAACGAGCCTCGTCGACCGACGTTAATCTAGGAACTTGCAAGCACGTGTAAATAATCGGTTACCATCACAACTGTTGCAAATCCAAGGGATAATGTCGATGCTATAACTGCGAAGTGGGAAGGAGTTGAGATCGTCACTAAAGAAGGCCCAAAACAAGGATGAGGTAGACGAAACGAGGCAGCTCAAAGGAAGCGAAATCACGTTCTAACAGTCCACTACTTTGCGCGATACAGACAAATTTTGAGCAAGAAACAAGTGTTCCCGAACCTCGAGCTCAAGCAAGTCAAGATGCTAATAACCAGTCTCAGTCTTCTGTGCCAAAGGCGTCGTTTCCACAACGTTTGAGGAAGGAAAAGTCAGACGACGTCAATGCTGAAATTTTAGAGACTTTCCGTAAGGTACAAGTTAATATCCCATTGATTGATGCAATTAAACAAGTACCTAGATATGCTAAGTTTTTAAAAGAATTGTGCACATCTAAAAGGAAATTAGTTGGAAATGAGAAGATTAGCTTAGGCGAAAATGTCTCTGCGGTATTTCAAAAGAAGCTTCCTATTAAATGTAAAGACCCTGGCATGTTTTCGATACCTTGTAAGATAGGAGACCTTAAACTAGATAGAGCTATGCTTGACTTGGGTGCTTCTATAAATGTCATGCCTAGGAGTATCTACGATAGAGTTCAATTAGGTGCATTAAAAGACACAGGACTGATAATTCAACTTGCAGATAGAAGTAATGCCTACCCTGATGGCGTTTTAGAAGATGTTCTAGTGCAAGTAAATGAGTTAGTTTTTCCAGCTGATTTTTATGTTTTAGACATGGGAGCTAGTGATAACTCCGTTGATGTACCCTTACTCTTAGGTAGACCCTTCTTTAAGACAGCTAGAATGAAAATTGATGTGCATAAAGGGAATTTAACAATGGAATTTGATGGTGAGATAATTAAATTTAATATATTTGATGCTATGAGGTATCCCACTGATATTAATTCTGTATTTACTCTTGATGTAATTGACAATTTTGTTCAAGATGTCTATGAATTAGGAGAAGAAGACGAGTTGAAAAGCGTTCTCGCTAATAGTATTTTTGATATCGACAAGCAGGAATTTATCGTTTCTGATTTTTTAATTGACTCAGATTGTGCTTTAGACTCGCCCAAATTGACACGATTCAAGCCGATTCTCCCTAATCTTATGGTGACTGGTAAGCAAGTTCCTTCATTGATTTCGCCACCTAAATTAAAGTTAAAAGAGCTGCCCGAAAATTTGAAGTACATTTATTTGGGGGAAAATCAAACTCTACCATTGATAGGGTCGAATGCTTTAACTGAGATGCAAGAATCTAAGCTGCTTAGGGTTCTTAGGGAGCATAAAGAAGCCTTGGTTGGACACTAGCCGATATTCGGGGCTTAAACGACTTTATGTACTCACAAGATAGCCTTGGAACGATTCGAGTTCCCAAAAGAGACCCTCAACGACGATTGAACCCACCAATGATGGAGGTAGTCAAGACTGAAATTTTAAAGTGGTTGGAAGCCGATGTCATTTATCCTATGGCCGATTCAAAGTGGGTAAGTCCAATTAATGTTGTACCTAAGAAGGGAGGAACTACAATAGTTACCAACGAGGAAGGGTTAGAGATTCCTACAAGGGTGCAGAATGGTTGGCGGGTTTGTATAGACTATCGAATCCTGAACGAGCCACTAAAAAGACCACTACCCCTTCCATTCATGGATCAAATGTTAGAAAGGTTAGCTGGTCGCTCACATTTTTGTTTTTTAGATGGCTATTCAGGTTATTTGCAGGTACCTATTGCACCTGAGGATCAAGAGAAGACCACCTTCACTTGCCCATTTGGAACTTACGCCTTCAAGAGAATGCCTTTCGGATTATGCAACGCACCAACTACTTTTCAAAGAGGTATAACGAGCATATTTTCAGATTTTATCTCACATTTAATGGAGGTGTTCATGGATGATTTTACTATTTATGGTGATTCATTTGATCAATGTTTGCATCATCTTGTGTTAGTTCTTAGGCGTTGTATTGAGACTAACCTGATATTGAATTTTGAGAAATGTCATCTCATGGTTGAAAAGGGCGTAGTATTGGGGAATGTCGTCTCAGCTAAAGGCTTAGAAGTCGACCAAGCCAAAGTTGAGGTAATTAAAAATCTACCTTATCCAGGTATTGTGAAGGAAATTCGATCCTTCTTGGGTCATGTAGGTTTTTACCGTCGATTCATCAAGAATTTTTCACAGATATCGTCACCGTTATGTGCACTGCTTGGTAAGGATGTCGCATTTGAATTTAGTGAGAATTACAGGAAATCTTTTGATGAATTGAGATTGAAATTGATCACAGCCCCTATCCTACAAGGGCCGAATTACGCATTACCTTTTGAAATTTTATGTGATGCCAGTGATAAGGCTGTTGGTGCGGCACTTGGGCAAAGAAATGGTAAGGAGTCTTATATTATCAGGTATTCTAGCGAGCTATTGAACCCAACTCAATGCAATTACACCATGACCGAGAAAGAGCTCTATGCCATAGTTTTTGCCTTAGAAAAATTTAGAGCACACTTGTTAGGAGTCAAAGTTGTTGTATTTTCTGACCATGGTGCTCTTAAATATTTGTTGCATAAAAAAGAAGCTAAACCTCGATTAATAAGATGGATTTTGCTTTTGCAGGAATTTGACTTGGAAATTAAAGATAAGAAAGGTAAGGAAAATCTTGTGGCCGATCATTTGAGTAGGATAGAGACTGGAATTTTGAGGGATGAGCCGAGTGATTTATTTCCCGATGAGCGACTTTATAGTGTGTCTAGTGTTTTGCCATGGTATGCCGACATAGTGAACTACTTAGTGACTAAAGAGTTCCCTACGAATGCACCTAGACATTTAAGAGAAAAAATTAGAAGTCAAGCCCGATTTTACTTATGGGAAGAGCCATACCTTTGGAGATTTTGTAGTGATCAAATAATTAGGCGTTGTGTCGATGACAGTGAGATAGATTCGGTGCTTAATTTTTGTCACTCTCGAGAAGGTGGAGGACATTTTGGGCCTAAGCAAACAGCTCATAAAATACTTGAGTGTGGGTTATTTTGGCCGACTATTCATAAAGATTCATATGCATTTTGTAAAACATGTACATCATGTCAAAAAACCGGTAATTTAAGTAGTTGAAATCAAATGCCATTACATAATTTTTATGTTTGTGATACCTTTGATGTATGGGGTATTGATTTTATGGGGCCTTTTCCTTCTTCTTTTGGTTATCTATACATTCTTGTTTGTGTTGATTACTTGTTGAAATGGGTAGAAGCATTCCCAACTAGAGCTGATGATGCTAGAACTGTGGTGAAACTTCTTAAGACCAACATTTTAAATAGATATGGGGTACCAAGGGCTATAATTAGTGACAATGGAACACATTTCTGTAATAGAACCTTGAAAGCTTTATTTGCACAATTTGGTGTCATCCACAAAGTGTCGACAGCTTATCACCCTCAAACCAATGGGCAAGCCGAGAGTAGTAACAAAGAGATTGAGGGAATTTTAGAGAAAATTGTTAATCCCAATAGGAAAGATTGGAGTCAAAGGTTAGATGAAGCATTGTGGGCGGTTCGAACAGCTTACAAAACGCCAATTGGGATGTCACCTTACAGGGTTGTTTTTGGGAAGGCATGTCATCTTCCCGTTGAGCTTGAGCATAAATCATTCTGGGCTGTTAAGTAATGCAATTTGGATTATAGTTTGGCAGGTAAAGAATGCAAATTGAAGCTGCAAGAATTGGAGGAGTTGCGCCTAGAGGCATATGACAATTCGGTCATCTACAAAGGTAAGTCGAAGGCATTTCGTGACTCCAAGCTGATTCGCAAAGAATTTAAGGTGGGGGAAAAGGTACTACTCTTTAATTCTAAGCTTAAATTGTTTCCCGGTAAGTTAAAATCAAGGTGGCTTGGTCCATTTATAATAACCGAAGTGAATCATCATGGGGCAATCAAAATTAGGAGCCTCGAGACTAATAAAATTTTCAAAGTGAATGGTCACAGGTTGAAACATTTTCATGAAGGAGAGCATGTAGCTTGGTTGGAGGAGATCAATCTTGAGGATCCATGAGAAATTGTGATGTCGAGCCAACGACTTAAAACGAAGGCGCTTGTGGGAGGCAACCCACGTATTCAGGGAAGTTTTCTTTTATATTTTCTATTATTATTGTTTCTTTCCATTCAATAAATTTTTAATTTTTAATTTTTCTTTTGCATTAGGGACAATGCAGACATTAAGTATGGGGGAGAATCAATTCATTGATTTTCTAACATATTTGATGTTTGCAACTTTCATGAATAAGTCTTGTCGAATTTCCTTTAGGAGACTATTTAAATAAAAGTATGAAGATGTATTTCATGAATTCAAGTTGAGTAGGGTGGTTGCATGTCGATTGGTTGGGCTAAATTTTTGTTTTCAATTAATTGATTTTGGTGCGTATTTTTTTTTAAATTTTTAATTAATTAATCTGGTTAATTGATCAACTATGCGGTCCTTGTGAGGAATTTGAAGCCTAGAGCGTAAGTTGGGACATCCATGCCAACTTGAGAGGTTATTATTCATTCATGTGTGATTATTGTTATCGGCTATCAATTACTCTAGAACTTGCTTTAGATCTTATTAAGGATAATAATACATTTGATTTTCATTAATATGATTTAAGAGGCTATAGGAATTAAGCCACGATTACTCATTAGAAACCGACCTTGACATTTTTTCCATTTAGCTAGCCAATTTGAAGCCTTAATTTCCTTATTTTTTTTCTACACCTCCAGAAATTAAACCAAAGCCGAGCCAACTCACCCTTTTAGGCTAGTTAATTTAGTCTGGAAGTTCATCCTGATTTTGACATATGCTGGTCAATATGGGGTGACGTTTAGCTGGAAATTAAAAGATGATTTTCGTGGAAAAGGAGCAGCAAGTTGCGGCCTTCCTAGAAGATTAAATGAATAAAGCATTATGTGTTCACAATGAAGAAAATCGGCTAAATCAAGGGATATGGAAACAATGAAAGGCCGATTGAATTAATCATCTTCCTGTTAAAGTCGGAAAAAAAAAAGAACTAAGAGAATTGATGACTTCCGGATGATTTTAACTAGCCTAAGAAAAATTAGCTCCACCATCCAAATTAATTCCTCCTGTCCGCTGCACATTACCTCGGCCTCATTACAACCTTTATTTTTGCCTCGATTATATTTATGGAATTTGATGTGTTATGTTATAGGTAAGATGGACAAGCAAGCCTATGGTGGTTAATTATGGTCGATTTCAATTTGAGAGCATTATACTAGCCTAAACACAATGAGTGAAGAGTGTTAATAATTTTATTCTTCCCGGTGAGAATTGATCAAAGAAGCATGATTAATTTCTTTTCTTTACTCTCTAGAATAAACCAAAATCTAGACTGATTGACTTCAAAAATGTATCCTAAGCATGAGCGATGCAACAATTTTTGACTAATCTTGACATTCTGAAATTCTTCTTGATTCTTTTTGACTTGATTGCTCAGGGACGATCAATAATTTAAGTATGGGGGAGTTTGTTAAGTTCAATTTCAAGCTTAACTTGTTCACTTAAATTATTTAATTTATTGATTAATTTGTGGTTAATTAAGTTATAATTCAGCTTGAATTGATTAGAGACACTCTATGCCGTAATAATTTAATTGCACTCCAATTCAACAATTTAATTTTAATTTTATTTCATGTGCAGGTTGATGCCCGTACAAGCTCAAATTGGGAGGATAATTCGCATAAATAAGGCTGCTGGAAGAGGGTGGTCAGATGTTGATTTAAAGAAATTGAATTGACAATAAAACAAAGAAGGAAATTCGGTCCAAAGTGGATGTACAGTAGGCCGAATGAATTAAACAAATAAAGGAGGAGCAGTCGGTCCAATTGGAAGCCAAACATGCGACAAACTTAAAAAGGGAATTATTATTTCCTTCTTACCAAGCGGTGGCCGATTTTAGTTCAATCAATTGGAAGCCAAATCAGCTTTGAAGAGTTAAATTAAAACTCTTCTAAGCTGAAGCTATTTTCATGCGACGGGTGAGGCTAAGAAAAAGGGGATAAGATCAGAATTAATTTTGAATTGTGGGAGGTTATTATCCCATAAATAGAGATGACAGCAGCTGAAAAATGAGAGGAGAAACAGAGGAAAATATTCAGCAGCATAGGAAAGGCATGGTTCAAGTGAGCAGAATTTCCTAAAATTGGCCCAGCAAATCCGACCAAGGAGCTAGAGTAGCAGCTAGTAAATTCGGCTAGTTGGGAGAAGGGAAATCGGACGACTCGAAGAACTTTGCCTTCCAAGAATCAGCTTGTAATTCATGTTCTTTTCAATGGATTCATGTTCTACTTTGCTAGCTATGAGAGGCTAGTTTAGTTAAGCTTAGTTCGACACTTCTGAAACCAGGCACAAGTACTTTGAAAATTTTATTTTGTTATCAAATCAAATTCGGCACTCTTGAGTTGTTTGATTTTATTTTCAAAGGAATTTTTCTAACTCAATTGGAGTGATCACCTAATTAATTTGGGAATTTTTCCTATAATCATTTAAGTGTAAGTTGGGAAATCGAATTTCTCAATTGAACTTAGAATCAGTGTTAAATAATTGGCCGCAGCTAATTAGGACAACTTCGGATTTAATCTTAGAAGCCGCTGGTGGATTTTCTTTGGTTAAGGCAAGGCGAAGTCTCTAAATCTCTTAAATTCCTTCAACAAAGTTGACACAAAGGTAATTAAAGGAGGGTTTCAATCATGAACGTTCTCTAATTGAATGATTTACTAGGGATAAAAAAATGCTTCGTAAGCGATTTTTTTCAGCCTTGCTGCTAATTTGATTTCTTAGCTTAATTTCAGGTTGCAAAGGACTTGTGCTTGGTGGATGAAGACGTCGCCAACTAAGCATTTTTTTTTCCTTTTGAAATTTCCTCTTCAGCCGTTTTAATTCGAGCCAAAGTTTATTTATTACTTGAGACTATTTTTTTTAGCAATCATAAAACATAAACCCCCCCATTTTTTTTCCCTTTGTTTTCTTTTCTTTCGCATGCCTTTTATATTACTTTAATTTTAAATCACTTCAAATAGATTTGTTGCAAGCTTCCTCGTGGGACGATTCCCTATTTACCCTATGTTACTAGTGAATGTTGGTTGAGTAAGTGAATTTAATTTGGCAGACGTAAACGACAGCTACCAATATGACTAAATTTTATATGAGCTTACTAAACATTCATTGCTTATGTGATTTTTTTTCCTTTACTTTTCAGATTATCAGAAGCTCAGTCGGGTTGGAAGCTAGTCGGAGATCCATCACCCTATCCATCAATTTTATCAGTAGATTTTAATGCTTTGGTCATGGTTATAATGGCATGTATAGGTGGACTATGTCTAATGTTTAATTAATGAGTTTGGTATATATATGTCATATTGGTTGATGATTATGGCATGTAATGTTGCTTTGGATTTGAGGTACTTAAGGTATTATTGATATCTTGTTGGTTGTGGTTAATATGGTCAAATTGGTGTATGTTTTGAAATGACCAAAATTGGTATGTGTTAATGTATCTTTAAATGGCTAAAATGGTATGGTTGTTATGTATCAATTATGTTATGTTTTGGCATGAAAACAAGTTAGGTGATAATTGTTTAAATATGCACATGTATAGGTGTTTTGGTAGATATTATAGCCATTATATTTTGGCTTGTAATTATGGTATTTTGAGTGATTGAAATGGTTGTTAGGTTGATATATGTATGTGGCCTTATGATGGTTGATTTTGTAGTTTTTATAATGCTTAAATGATGGAAGTTGAAATGGTATTTAAAATGTATGTAATGGTATGTTCTTTGACATGGTTAAATGTGGTCACTTTTGGTATATGGAATATAGTTGACATTTATGGCTAATGGAGCTAAATGTTAAATGGTCAATTTGGTAGTATGAGTGTGGATTTGATATGTGAACAAAATTGTAAGTTTTGGCTAAACTATGTATATGGTTATACATGTTTAATTGTTGTGATTGGGGTGCCTTTTGGGCATATTGGTTGTATGAACATATACTTTATTTGGATAGCTTGTTGTTGCATGGTTTGGTGCACTTTGGGATGCTTAATTATATGTGGAAAATTGGTTGTAGGTGTATGCATGATTGGGTGAGAAAATTGGCTTCGAAATGGCCTATTTTTCATCCACACGGCCAGAGACACGGGCGTGTGTCTCGGCCATGTGTGACACACGTCCATGTCACATGGCCGTGTGTCCCCTGTATTTTTTTTAAAGGTTGCATTTCGAGAGTTACACAGCCTGACACATGGGCGTGTGGCTCGGTCGTGTGACCCAAGTCAAAGAGTTACACGGGCACGACCCTGTGTCCCTATTTCGAATACCCATACGGCCTGAGACACGGGCGTGTGTCTCAGCCGTGTGACCCTTGTAGTTTGAAAATTTTCTTCTTTTTCTAAAAAATTCTATATGTTTTCAATTTAGTCCCGACTTATTTCTAATGTATTTTTACGGCCTCGAAGGCTCGTACAAGGGACAATATGTATGATATTGATTAACTTTTCTATGATTGATGTTAAGTTATTAAATGATTAAAATAGTTGATTGTTTTGAGATGTAAACTTTCAGTAATGCTCCGTAATCCTATTCCGGCGACGGATATGAGTTAGGGGTGTTACACCTGCAATATTTATAGATTTGATGGACAAAATTTTCAGACTATATTTAGACAGATTCGTCGTGGTATTCATTGATGATATTCTGATTTATTAATGGGATGAGACAGAGCATGCCGAGCATTTAAGAATTCTTTTGCAAACTTTACGTGAAAAACAATTATTCATTAAGTTTAGCAAATATGAATTCTAGCTTTAAGAAGTCAGCTTTCTAGGACATGTTGTATCGACAGATGGCATCAAAGTTTATCCGAGTAAAATTTTAACTATTGTTAATTGGAAGCCTTCGAGAAATGTATCTGAGGTTAGAAGTTTTCTAGATTTAGCCAGATATTGCAGAAGATTCGTCCCTACTTTGATTGTTACACGGCCTGAGACACGGGCTTGTGTCTCAATCGTGTGAGTCACACAGCCTGGCCACACGGCTGTGTGTGTAATAGCCCGAATTTGGGCCTAGTCGAAATAGTAGTTTCGGGACCACAAATGTAATATTTTGAAAATTTCTACAGTAAGATATTATCCTTGGTATAGTAAAATAAGGAAATAAAGTAACAAAAAGGGAAATTTTGAGTTATGCCAACATTGAGAAGTATATTATGACATATTAATGCAAAGAATGATTAAATCGCAAAAGTGAGAAAATTATTGTTGCCCAAGAGTAAATACTCAAAATTTGAGGGGTTAAAGTGTAAATATGAAAAAGTTGAAGGACCAAAGGTGTAAATATTTTAAGGGTGGAATGATCTAGAAACTAAGGAAAATGGATGAATTAGGACCAAATTGAATAAGATAAGAATTATGATGGACTAAATCATAATTTTACCAAATGAAGTGTGACTCAATGATGGAATTTTAAAAGATTATGAAGGGCAAAATGGTCAATTAGAAGAGAGAGAAATCTAGAAGGCAATGATGATGTTGGTGATATTTTAGATTAATTAATTAAATAAATATTAGTTTATTAATATTTTAATATGATTTTAAATGATATTTTATTAATTTATTATTATTCTATTTAGTATATATATGAAAGGAAAGATGAGGAATTATCATCTTCTTCCCCATGCAACCAACGTATGAAGAGGAAAGAAACAAAGAAACTTTCTTTTCTTTACAATTTGGTCCTTTTATCAAAAATTCACCATTTTCACTTGGAAATCAAAAGAATTTCCATATCCATCAAGAGAGAAAGATAACAAGGAGACTATGGGGAGCTAGAACATCAAGTTAGATTCAAGAAATAGAAGTGGAGGGAGAGAAAATCAAGTTAAAGATTGAAATCAATTGAGCAAGGTAAGAACATCAAGATATCAATATATTTTTGAGTTTGATATTATTGAAAAGGTATGAACTTGATGTTAATGTAGAGTTTTATTATATAAGGTTTTATGTTATTGGTATGTTAGTGAAGAGAAAGTGATGAGAAATAGTGTAGAGAAAGAAAATAAGAGTGTTATAAACTTAGTAATCAATATTTTGCACTAAAAGCAGTTTGGACAAAGACGATGAGGTTAACTTTGAAAAATCACCAAAAATTGTGGGAATTGAATTAGAAGATGAATAAAATATGAAATTAAATATTATTGAGTCTAGCTTCTCATAGAAGAAACGGTGTAAGCAATAGAATTGTAAATCATCAGATATAATAAATTTTGTGAGACAATGTCAAAATAATTTCGGGTTCCCCTGTTCTGACTTTGGAAAATCATCAAAAATTTAAGAAAAATAATTATGAGTTATAATTTATATGATTAGAATCCTTAATGAATCTAATTTCAAATGAAATAAACGGAAACATCCAAATTACGTACAATTAGATAATTCATTTTAGTAAAGAGTGGTGGAATCGTAGAACAACAAAATAGGGAAACTTTAAAGAATAAACTATACTATTTGGCTGAACCAAAAATTCTGAAATTTTATGGCAAGAAGATATTAAGTCTAGTTTCAGGGAAAATTAACAGATCTTAATTTGGATTTCTGTAGCTCAAGATATAAATGATTTAGTGACTATGACTCAAATAGACAGCTTTGAATAAATTTACAAGAAAATAGTGAAATTATAGACAATGTTACTTATAAGCAAGTTATGTAAATTAAGGATGTGGAATGGAGAGGAGGAGGAGGAAAATAAATTTATGAATATTATGCTAGCATGGATTTGCATTTCAAATGGTTAATTTGCATGATTTGGGCTCGATGACTAAATTGAATAAAAGTACAACTTTAAGGGCAATTTTGGAAAAATGTCAAAAATGACCAAATTGCATGAAATGAATTGTTTTATTATTTGAATTACTAAATTGAATGAAATATTAATTTAGATCAAGATTGGGTGGAAATTCGAGAAAAAAAATGAAAATTTTCAAAATGTCCCTAAATTTTAGTATTTCTACAATTTAGCTTTAGTAAGTTCGTATGAACTATATTTTGTATAATTTTAATTAAATTGAATGCTATTTGGTAATGAATATTATATATATGTGTGTTTGGAATTGAATTATTATTGGATGTTTTGAAATGATTATCGGAAGCTTGATTGGGTTGGAAGCTTGTTGGAGATATATCACATTATCCATTGGTTCTATCAGAAATTTTAGATGATTTGATTCTGGTTATTGTATAAGTTAAATTGGTTAATGATTAGCTCATAAATTTTTTGATTTTGATTGGTTATAAATATAAATGTTTGATGAAATGAAATGTCTGAAAATTAATTTGTAAACTCCGGTAATGCTCTATAACCCTATTCTGGGGAAGGATACGGGTTAGGGGTGTTACATTTAGTGGTATCAGAGCTACGGTTTAGTCGATTCTCGGACCGAACGTAGCAAATGTGAAGCTTGGAAATACATGTCATCATATAACCTGTGATAGTGTGATATCTCTTGACCATGATGAGATTTGTTTTACTTAAAGATAGAGAAGACATAAATGCACAAATTATTGGAAAGGTTTGTATGTGAATAATGCATTGTTTTAATTTTATTTAATAGACTATTGAGATATGATTGAATATGGAATAAATATTTGGCAAGATCCTAAAAATATGGTTAAGTTGGGAAATGTGGTAAAATGTTGAAAATATGGGTTCCGGTTGAACACTCGGAATAAGCCGGAATACATTGAATATAAAGGGGGTTGCTAAGTGCTGATTCCCCGATTCATTGGTGGTTGTGCTGATTCCACCATATTTTAAATGTGAAGGGGGTTGCTAAGTGCTGATTCCCCCAAGGGGTTGCTAAGTGCTGATTCCCCGATTCATTGGTGGTTGCTAAGTGCTGATTCCACCGTATTTTAAATGTGAAGGGGGTTGCTCAGTGCTGATTCCCCCGAGGGGTTGCTAAGTGCTGATTCCCTGAATCATTGGTGGTTGCTGAGTGCTAATTCCACCATATCTTTGAATGTGAAAGGGGTTGCTAAGTGTTGATTCCCCGAATCACTGGTGGTTGCTAAGTGCTGAATCCACCGATAACGGATAACATTCCGAGTGTTCAACGAGGAAATTGAAAAGGAGAATATATATATATGGTGGACAAGATTATGTGAGAAATATTTGAGTTTGACACTTTGTCAACCCATGTGTAAGATGGGAGGAAATATCACAACTACAAAAGAGCAAATTTAAATACAAAACTGTTTTGAACAACAACAGTGAGACAACTTTGAAAATTCACCATAAATGGTGGAAAATGAGTTAAATGATGAATAATATATGAAATTAAATCTGAATGAGTCTATTTTCATATGAAAGAAATAGATCAAGCAAAAGAGTTGTATATTTTGGGATATTTAAATTTTATTGAGATAGGGTTGGATTGATTTTGAAATCCCCTGTTCCAACTTTGGAAAATCATCAAAAATTGTACAAAAATAATTATGGCTGGAGGCTTACATTCTTGAATTCCTTAATGAGTCTATTTTTAATAGGAATAATTGAGAACTTTTTTTGAATTTTTTTACAGAGAGTTAAGTAAATTTTAGTAAGGAGAGGTCAGAACTATAGGGCAGTGAAACAGGGGAATCTTTAGAGAATAAACTATACAAATTGGCTCAACTAAAAAATTCTGAAAATTTTAGGGTAGAGAGGTATATGAGTCTAGTTTTGATTAAAATTTACGTAATTCAATTTGGAGCCCTACAACTCCAGATAAAAATAAATTAGTGACCGTGACGCAGAAAATCAGATTGCTGGAAATTGAATTGGAAGATTAAATTGTGTAGAACGCAAGAATGAGTACTTTCGTTCAGTGATATGTGATGAATTGACGGAAAAGACCATGGTTTGACCATGGCAACATGTGAACATGCGATTATGTGATTCCGTGTAAGACCATAGCTGGGTTATGGCATCGATATGTGATTTGTGATTACGTGTAAGACCATAGCTGGGCTATGGCATCGGTATCTGATTTGTGATTACTTGTAAGACCATAGTTGGACTATGGCATCGAGAAAATGAAGTACTCAATTCCGTAAGACATTCTCTAATTTGACAAATGTCGATAAGTAAAATAGAAGCCAAGTATTGGAATTTAATTAGATATTAATATTGAGCTCGAGTAAGTAAATCTGTTGTGTGAAATTGTGAGTGACATAAAACATTTGTAATAAATAGATGTGTTAATTTGCTTGGAATGAACTATGTGGTTATGATGGTGTTATATTGATGATGAAAGCTAAGTCATATATATATGTATTTATGAGAGTAAGTTAGAGGTTTTACGACCTCACCATCACCCCCTTATCAGTATTGCTTTATGACGAAATTTTTACGAGAATCATGTTGAATAAGCTCATAAATGTGAACTAAAGAAGAAGTTAAATTTGATGAGACAAAATATTAAGGTATGATACCTAAAGAATGTATGTACTAACTGGAAGTTCTTTTGAATTTATTTTTGTTAGTGAATGGAATAATGTGAGGTTCGTGATAACAAAATTTGTTAGAGAAATGATAATTAAGTGGTAAAGATGCCTGTGTGTGACGGTTACACTTAAAATGAACACGATAATCTTTTCTGGATATTTTATATATTTTTTTATCCTCAAAGATATGTGTATAATTTTTCAGTTTCTAATGGAGTTCTTATGTTATGAGAATGTTAACTAATTATGATGTCAGACGAAAGCCCTATTGGATTGGCCGGTTTGTGATCGGTTATTTTTCTATTTTGTATGCATATTTAAAAAGTGTATTGTTTTGCTACGATGAAATTCCAGAGCTAAAATGTGGTGATTCTGGTGATTTGCATGCTAAAAGAATTTTGAAAGATTGTGTGTGTGAGCTGTATTTTCAGCATGAAGAAAACATAGTACTTTGATATGTTAATATTTGATAGTTAAAATCAACTCAATTGTTTTCTTGGAGTGAACTGATTTATCGAGATATGATTTGAGTTGTATGTATTTAAGCATGCGTATTCACGAGTATGAAGACGAATAGTCGAAATGAAAAATCTATAATTCAGAAAGTATGATATAGTATTGGAAAGAGATATACGAGATTAAATTGATTAGTGATTCTGAAATGTTAGTGAAAGTGTTTCATGAGAGTTGGAAGTAACTACTCTTGGAAAGATTTTCGGGGACGAAAATCCCTAAAGGGGGGGAGAGTTGTAATAGCCCGAATTTGGGCCTAGTCGAAATAGTGGCGTTGGGACCACAAATGTAATATTTTGAAAATTTCTACAGTAAGATATTATCCTTGGTATAGTAAAATAAGGAAATAAAGTAACAAAAAGGGAAATTTTGAGTTATGCCAACATTGAGAAGCATATTATGACATATTAATGCAAGGAATGATTAAATCGCAAAAGTGAGAAAATTATTGTTGCCCAAGAGTAAATACTTAAAATTTGAGGGGTTAAAGTGTAAATATGAAAAAGTTGAAGGACCAAAGGTGTAAATATTTTAAGGGTGGAATGATCTAGAAACTAAAGGAAATGGATGAATTAGGACCAAATTGAATAAGATAAGAATTATGATGGAATTAAATATTATGACATATTTTATTTGAGGAATTGAATTAGAAGATGAATAAAATATGTCAATAAAATATGAATAAAATATGAAATTAAATATGTCAATAAAATATGAATAAAATATGAAATTAAATATTATTGAATAAAATTGAATTAGAAGATGAAATTAAATATGAAATTAAATATTATTGAATAAAATTGAATTGTGGGAATTGTGGGAATTGAATAAAATTTGAGGGGTTAAAGTGTAAATACTCAAAATATTATGACATATTTTATTGTCTCACAAAATAAGAGTGTTATAAACTTAGTAATCAATATTTTGCACTAAAAGCAGTTTGGACAATGACGGTTGGTTAACTTTGAAAATCACCAAAATTGTGGAAATTTAATTAGAAGATGAATAAAATATGAAATTAAATATTATTGAGTCTAGCTTCTCATAGAAGAAACAGTGTAAGCAATAGAATTGTAAATCATCGATATAATAAATTTTGTGAGACAATGTCAAAATAATTTCGGTTCCCCTGCTCGGCTTTGGAAAATCATCAAAATTTAAGAAAAATAATTATGAGTTATAATTTATATGATTAGAATCCTTAATGAATCTAATTTCAAATGAAATAAACGGAAACATCCAAATTACGTACAATTAGATAATTCATTTTTGTAAAGAGTGGTGGAATCGTCGAACTGACAAAATAGGGAAACTTTAAAGAATAAACTATACTATTTGGCTGAACCAAAAATTCTGAAATTTTATGGCAAGAATATATGTAAGTCTAGTTTCAGAGAAAATTAACAGATCTTAATTTGGATTTCTGTAGCTCAAGATATAAATGATTTAGTGACTATGACTCAAATAGACAGCTTTGAATAAATTTACAAGAAAATAGTGAAATTATAGACAATGTTACTTATAAGCAAGTTATGTAAATTAAGGATGTGGAATGGAGAGGAGGAGGAAAATAAATTTATGAATATTATGCTAGCATGGATTTGCATTTCAAATGGTTAATTTGCATGATTTGGGCTCGATGACTAAATTGAATAAAAGTACAACTTTAAGGGCAATTTTGGAAAAATGTCAAAAATGACCAAATTGCATGAAATGAATTGTTTTATTATTTGAATTACTAAATTGAATGAAATATTAATTTAGATCAAGATTGGGTGGAAATTCGAGAAAAAAAAATGAAAATTTTCAAAATGTCCCTGAATTTTGGTATTTTTGCAATTTAGCCTGGTAAGTTCGTATGAACTATATTTTGTATAATTTTAATTAAATTGAATGCTATTTGGTAATGAATATTATATATATGTGTGTTTGGAATTGAACTATTATTGGATGTTTTGAAATGATTATCGGAAGCTTGATTGGGTTGGAAGCTTGTTGGAGATATATCACATTATCCATTGGTTCTATCGGAAATTTTAGATGATTTGATTCTGGTTATTGTATAAGTTAAATTGGTTAATGATTAGCTCATAAATGTTTTGATTTTGATTGGTTATAAATATGAATGTTTGATGAAATGAAATGTCTGAAAATTAATTTGTAAACTCCGGTAATGCTCTATAACCCTATTCTGGGGAAGGATACGGGTTAGGGGTGTTACAGTGTCACTCCTGCAGTATGAATTTTTCTAACTTTTTTCTCAATGTTTTAAATGTTTCCAATTTAGTCTCAAATCGTTTCTAAAGTGTTTTTAGGGCCCCTAGGGTTCGAATAAAGGATGATATGCATGTGTATGAATGAATTATGCTATGATTATGGTGATGTTTAGAAATGAATGCTTTTAAGTTATGTTTTTACGGTAATGCTCTGTAACCCTATTTCGGTGACGGATACAGGTTAGGGGTGTTACATTTAGTGGTATTAGAGCTACGGTTTAGTCGATTCTCAAACTGAACATAGCATGTACGAGTCTAGAAATACATGTCATTATATAACCTGATGTAATGGCTCTTCTCGAACCTGATCATTTCTAATTCTTTCCATTTCTCACAATTTTTTTCTCATTTTTCTCAAGGTTCTCTCAATTTCTGGATCAAAAGAATACTATTTAATAACTAAAATATCTCTACTCATGCACCAACAAATAAAGAAATCCTGAAAGAAAAATCAAAACAACTAATTAGGCTAAAAAATAAAAATAAAAAATAATAACACACCAAATTTTCACCAATTTTGCCGATCCCTGGCAACAGCACCAAAAACTTGTCACATGTGAATGTGTAACGCGAATGTGTAAGTATACACGTCGAATCAAGTAATAAAGTGATGAGTGAGTATCGCCTCCATAGGGATCGAAATTGATTAAAATAATTGGTTATGCTATTATTATGATATTGACTAATTAATTTGCACAAAAGAAATATATGACAAATTGATAATGAAATTTAATGAATGATTTAATAAAATCAATTATGAATGAAAATATGCTAAGGCAATTTAAATGATGTGGCAATTCTCAAAGAATAAGTGAGGAAGATTTGTACTGTTGAATGATAAAGGTTGGAATTACTCAGGCTTTATTTTTATATTAAAATAATGCCATGGCAAAATCTTGACTATTCTACTGCTTAGGGACTCACTACTACAGTCTACTTCTTTCGAGATCCAAACTTTAAGCTATCATTCTAAGTTTTTGTATATCTACAGAACTTGTCACACCTCAAAATTGGGCCAAGGAGTTTTAGGGTTATTTTAGGAGTTTTGGTTTAGATGAATTTAGAATTTCATAAGTTGGGTAATCGATAATGTTTTCGACAATAGTTTTCATAAAATTAAGTCAATTTCTAAAAACGATTTTTAAATGTCTTAAATTTAATAAATAGGACTGATTTGTAAAGGTATCAAACCGGCAGTCTTTATGAAGCAAATAGACCAGAGTTTTAAAATCAACCTAATAAACCCCAATTCTAGTTTGCTTTCATGTTAAAATTTCTCTTCTTTTTGCATGTGCCATTTTTGCTCTCCTCTTGCTCTTCTAAGTGATTTTAAACTTTGATTCCTAAATCTCCTTTATTTCTATTACCTTTGAACTATCAATCTCTATTAAACCTAAGGAAATCACCCACAAATTACATCATCTTCTTCATCTTCTCCAAAACGTGGATTTTTCAGGTTGTGTCAAAATCACCATTTTTCTGCATTCAAGGTAATTAACCATTTTCATATTAGTTTTAAATGTTATTTAGTTCCTTAAATCAAATTATTAGCTTGTAAAATGCATGATTTAGGTAAAAGCCAAAATTATGGTCATTAATGGTGGATTTCAGGTTTGTGGATAAAAACTTGATTTTAAAGTGTTTTTCACTTGTTTTAACAAGATTAGAAACTTTCTAAAGATACTTTGAAGTTTTGTTAAGAAATTCTTGAGTTTTAATGATTTTTTTGTTCTAAAGGCTAAAACTTGTCGAAATATTTTGATACCTTAAAATGTGTGGTTTTGAGTAGTTTAAAGGTTGGGAATTAGTTGTAGATGAACATGTAGGTGAACGGAATTCGTTCTGTGTGAAAAGATTAAGTGTAGGCTGAGATATTCGAATCTAAAGTTTCTATGTTAAAAGTTAAGGTAGCTTAGGCTTATGTTTGTGATTGTTTTAATGAGTTGATGGTTATTTGGTTGATGGTGCTTTTGTATGGTTTTCCTTGTTGAAACACCGAAGTCAGTAGGACCTTCAACGAGTAGGAATAAAGGCAAAGAAAAGCTTACCTAAGCTTTCGGCTTTTGGCAAAAGTGTTCAATTTGGTGAGTGTTTGGAATAATCGCTCGCAAGTGAATCGTTGTGTATTTGGGAATTTAGAAGTAGCCAAAACCCCTACTCTAAATTCCAAGTGTAAGTGTTTTTTTACAGAATGGGTTGTATGTATGTTGTGAAAATTGAGATTGCAGAGTTGTGAATATAAATGTAATGCTAGAACATATGCCATGAATATGAGATGACTGTTGTGTATGTGGTTATGAGGGTATGTTAAACATGCCATGTGACAGAGATTATAATGTGATATGAATGTGAATGTGCAATGAAAATGTGTAGAAAAATCAATACGTAATTTTTTGTTTTTATTATAGATATTTTGGCCTTGTGATTTAATGAAACTGTTTGATATAGTTGGCATGGCAGAGAATTATGAGTACTCATTTACATATGTTGTGATATTGGGGCGTTGAGGCCCAAGGATAGAACTCAAAGAAATAAGGGAATCTGAGCCAAGCTCCATTCATCGGGATATGAATGTGTAGTGTGTTGGAGAGTGTTAGCTATACGCTTCACTTGTGGTATACGACTGACTCAATGAGTCTATGTGTGGTGTGGAGGAGATTCGTGTATCCGATGTGTGGTAATAAAGTCCACTTTATATTTCATCCTCTCATGAGTCAATCTATCATAATTTGTACTTGTATGTGATTCTTGTGATTAAATGCATGATCATGGATGTATATATGAAATTGTATGCAAGTCACATAAGTTAAACAATATGATATATGTTTCCTTGATGACTAGTTTGCACAAGTGGTTACTCTAAGCATTCACTGAGCTTGTCCTTTTTTACCATTGTAGATACTTAGTGCTGGTGTGAGTAGTGTGGCCGTCGAGGGGTTGATCCAAGCTATACTTTAGTCGTTATAGTAGGTGTTATTAATCATTCTTGAGTATATAAGTTAAGGCAATGGGACAGACATTTATATTGGTTTTGTTGAGTATATTTTGGATTAATTGTTTGCATGTTAAATATGTTTAGAAGCATTTGGATTTGGACATGGTATTTTGGATTATTGTTTTAGTCATTTTGATGCTTATTTGATTAAATGAATGAAATATGATGTTTAAGAATTAAGTTTGAATGATTTAAACGCAAATGTATGCTGAATTTTTGTTAACAGAAGTAGGGGTATCTATATTAAGACTTAAAAAGATACCTCTGTCCTCTCGAAAGTGCAGGGAGACAGAATACGGCTTTGGTATTGATACGATGGCCCCAGTATCGATAGTGGAGGTGTAATTATCAATACCCTGAGAGAGGTATCAATATTTTCCAATAAGTTTGGTCTCAGGTGGAAAACAATGAGCTATTTTGGTATCGATTTTCCATGTGGCATTGATACCACTAAGAAGAAATATCGATACCTTAGATTTAGTATTGATACCTACTAACCTTTTTGGGAAATTTTGCTATTAGGTCCCAATGTTTCATAAATGCTCAAATTAAGTTCGAATGTTGCATGTTAAGTTGACTAAGTTTAAAATTTAGTTTGCATGACCCGTAATTAGCTTCTAAGTACTATCTTTTAAAGCAATTAAAAGGATGCATGTTCACTTAACAAAATGTAGTCTTCATGAATAAGAAATGAGATGGTGATGTAGCATCTTATTATTCGGCCTCGGCGATCGGGCCGGGTATAAGGTGTTATAGAACTCTAGAATGATATATAGTTGTTCTTCCTTTCCCTATACAGATTGCAACTTCTACGTCTAGATTGTTGCAAATATTCTTTCGAATACTTGCTTGTATCATCTGACAATAATCCAATCTATTTAATCTTTCTAGAATTAACTTAGATCTAAAAATATAATATACAGTCATCTATGTCTAGATCTTGCATGCATGCATTTAAAATAATCACAACTCGAATGAAATAGTAATCTACTCAAAATCAAACCATGGGCATTAAAGATAATAAGAATTCACCAAAATAATTCCAACCAATTGAGATTTAGCTCATGGGTTGGATATTCAAATCCAAAACACAACCATTCAACTTCATCATTTAAGTTTATGAATCACAAACTTCAAATCAGAAAATAAAGGTAGAACTACAGGAAGCTTTTGCTATTCCAGCTTTCACTTTAATAATAAGATTTGATGCAAAATCCAGGGCAGATTTCTCTTCCCTTTCCTTGTGTCTGTGACTACTCTGCTCTGTAAGCTACTACCATTTCCTCTCTTTTTCACTGAGATTTTTCATGAGAATCTAATGCAAAGAGAAACAAAACTGCTCTTCAAATATTCTCTCTCTCTAGATCCCCCTTTTCTCTTTGTTTCTTTCCTTCTTTATAGGGTAGGTCCCTCTCTCTCAGCACACACCTTTTTCTTCCTCTTTTTCAAGGTGGTTTATCTGGTACAAATATAGCTGACTGAGAGTGACGTGGATTGAGTGTTGCATCATCTTCCTAGAATTACCATGGCGCCTTATTGGCAATCTAACCAATATTTTACCATGGCAATATTTCACTTCATTCATTTTTCTACTCTTTTTTTTCTCTTCTCTTCTTCATCCTGCACTTGATGCCAACCACAACTAACACCTTCTTCCCCAATAATAAAAGTAACAAATAATAACATTTATAGCACAATCCAAGCTTTGTTATGCAATGTTTTTAAAATATCTAAAAATGAAAATATATTTACTTATTTATAAACAATTAATTCAATCTAGAGACTTGAAGTATAACTCTTTTCAAGAGTTATCAACTGGTATATAGTTATATACTAGGAATCAGAAAAGTATCCGCCAAAATCTGAAAGGAAGTCTAGAATCTTCAAGCCGGTTAATCAAATAATAACGTTTAAAGGTAATATTGGTTGAGACTCACTAAGTTCTGTTGAACTTTCAGATGTCTTTTTGTAATGTAGGTTCTTGAAATTGAACAAGTGCGCCTGGAGGAACCAAGCTAGGAATGCATCAAAGTGGCAGTTCGAAGATCGATATTAAGCATATGGAATGGCTCTCTTGGGAATATGTCGAATAGTACTCTACTCCATGAATAAGTCTTTTTTAACAAAGATTTAAGTTGTAATGTTTTATACTGCTTTTTGAATCTGTATTAATTAATAAACGTTTCCTTTAAAATCTTTTGACTTAGAAAATAATACAAATAAATGAGAAGTATGTTCAATATGATTTTCACTAGTTGTAAAATTTTTGTTAAGTATTTAAGTATTATGACATCTTATATCAAGATCTTGTAAATCGGATCGGGTATAAGGTGTTACAATCAACTTAACACTTAACATATCCAAACTTCTTAAATCACAATTATACTTCAATATTTGTCCTCCAGTGTTGAAAATTACACTTATGCCCTTTTACAATGACAATAATAAAATTGCAATTTAGTCTATGTACTCTTCACTATTTTTCAATTTAATCCAAAGGTGATCCTCATCATAGTAATGCATGTTCCATGTCACTTTCATACCAAATAACCATGATTAGTTCCTTTTTCTTTTTTGGTCAAATTTATGCTTTTGTCCTCATTTAAAAAAAAATGGTCATTTTCACTGAATTCTCACTTTCACAATCCTCTATGTTGATTTCCTTCTCAAATATCAAATTAATTCCATACCAGTACTCAATAACTAACTCATTTCCAAATTTTTTAATAATTCATTGTATTCATTCTTAGGCCAGTACCATTTTTTGTACTAAGAATTTTGGGGTGTTATATTAACATTATCCCTAAATTTTTATAGAAGGATTAATTTGGTTTAAAGAAGTCAAATTCTTTTTGAAGTTTAAAATTTAATCTTGTACTTTAATTTTAAGACATTGGGTCCCTGCACTTTTTTTATTTAAAAATCTTGGTCCTTTTGTCTAATTTTACCTTTAGTGATTGTTAAAAAACAAGCTAAGTCCGACCAACCTAAGGTTAAAAAAATATAAGCCTAAGCCCATCCCAAAACGAGTTAGGTCGGTCGGGCTAACTGAGTTACATAACCCATGCATTATTTTTATAATTAAATATTGGTATAAATATTACATTATTTAAACATTAAAACGAGCCTAGGTCGGTCATCCCAAGGTTAAAAAATATAAGCCTAAGACATCTCATAACGAGTTGAGCTGATCGGGTTGATGGGGTTACATGACCCATGAACACCTCTTATTAACACACATATATATTTGAATTTTGGCAATGTTTTTGGAACCAAAGTGGTGATCAAACTAGTTAGACGAATGGATTCTAAACTTGAACAGTCCTATCAGTTCAAAACAAATAAATTATTAAAAATAAAAAATATTAAATATTAAATAATTATAAAAGTTGGGTTAACAGGTTTTTAGCCCAATTCAAATAGTTTGTACAGTTCACAAATCAACCAATTTTTTTACCTATCACGGATCGATACCTAGCAGATTCCTATTCCAACTAATTCGACATGTTAGTCCAATCCAGTTTAGACAACATTAAATTTTAGAATTTTTATATATTTAAAATGATTTTTTTATTTTTGAATTTTAAATAATTTTTTCATAATTTTAGATTTTTTTTAAAATATTTCTATTTTAATTTTTTTATTTTTACTTAAAATATGAAAAAGATTAATTTTTAATTTTTTTTATTTACTTTTAAAGGTAAAGGCTAGATTGAAAAAAAATTTATTGATATTAAAAATATTATTTTACTTTGTTTATAACAACCAATAAAATTATACGAAACCAAAATTTTTAAATAGCAAAAGGTAAAGTATTTCTAAAGTTCAAAAGGGTATATATAAAATAATCAAATCTAATGTATTTCCGTTGTTTAGCGTAAACCCGCGTCAGTTCAACCAAAAACCCTCTGGCGAGTCTGAAATTAAGACTGTAAACCTTATTGCAACTGCCTTCTGGGCTGCCTGCCTACCTCTACATCAGTTGAAGAGGAAATGAACAAACAAAATAGCTGACAATGCACCCACACTTGCCAAATCCCAGGTAATACGCCATAACTGAACCATATCTGCTTTAAAACCTATCCTTTGTCTGCTCTCTTTGCCTATTGATAAGTTGGCTTCATATTTGATCAAACTAATGATGACCCATTTTCAAAAACTTGGGAATCCATCTATTCTCAAATGGGTATCGTCTTATTTTGTTGAAAACCAGCAAAAAATGGGTTCATTTCACATCCCACAAAGCCAAAACCCTAGACTTTATACCACAAAAGGATCAGTTTTGAGTCAACGGTGTTATGGGGAAGACGGCGTGCGAATCCCCCGTGCCACATTGAAAGAGGCTCAAACCGCGTTGTTGGAGTATTTGCATTCTACTAGGAGTATTCAGTTTGTAGATGCAGAGAATATGAGCAAAAACTCACCCCATTTCTTAAGAAAGCTTTTGAAGAAGTTTGAAATTGTGAAAGATGTTAGAAGGTCTATGTCGCGGTTTTTGCGTTACCATCCCATTAATGAATTTGAACCTTTCTTTGAGAGTTTGGGACTGAAACCTTGTGAGTATACCCCTTTACTTCCTAGGGATTTGTTGTTTCTCAGTGATGATTGTTTGTTGCTAGAGAATTATAGGGTCTTGTGCGAGTTCGGGGTTGAACGAAATAAGATTGGTCAGATATATAAGAAAGCAGTTCAAGTGTTTCAGCATGATTTTGGAGTTTTGCTATTGAAGCTTCAAGCTTATCAAAAACTAGGGCTTAGTCAGTCTTTTATTGCGAAGATTATTGTTTATAGTCCTCATGTTTTGACTGGGGATATAGATATTAAATTTATTAAGGTATTAGAGATTTTGAACGGTTTGGGATTTGATTATGCGTGGATTAAGGAGCATTTGTCGGAGAAGGAGTTCTACAATTGGAGTATGATATTTCGAGTTTTGAAATTCTTTAGGGAGATGGGTTGTAGCGGTGAGTTAGGTGGGTTAATCAGCCAGCATCCACTGCTTTTGTTTGAGGGCTCCAGTGGCAGAGTGCTTTCGCTAATTGCATTCCTGTTGAAATTTGGACTCCGAATGGACAGGATATCCTCTATGTTTCTACAGTTTCCGGAAATCCAAGTTTCACATTTTGTTTCAAATATTATCAGATTTTTTCTGTTTTTTCAGGAGATTGAGATGGAAGTGGATGAGATTGGGAAAATTGTGTGTTCTTACCCCATATTACTTGGTTCATGCACATTGAAGAAAACAAGTAGTTTGCTTCATGACCTAAATGTTGGAAAAAAGCGGCTTTGTAAATACATACAAGAGAATCCCCAAGAATTGAGTAAATGGGGTATGGGAACAAGAGTTAGGCCATTACCAGACTCGGGAGAGGGTTTGGAGTCACAAAAGTTGAAGACAAAGTTCTTCTTAGACTTGGGATACGGGGAAAACCCTAACATGTTGAAGAAAGCATTCAAGGTGTTTCGAGGCAGGGGAGGAGAGCTTCAAGAGAGATTTGATACTATTGTGAATGCTGGTTTGGATCAGGAAGATGTTTCTAAAATGGTACGTGTATCCCCCCAAATCCTAAATCAATCAAAAGCTCTCATCCAATCTAAGATTGATATTCTAGTGAATGAGCTAGGTTTCCCTTTATCCTCTTTGATTTTGTTCCCCTCGTATCTTTCGTATACAACGCAGAGGGTTAGGCTTAGATTGGCAATGTATAATTGGCTCAAAGATCAGGGAAAGGCAGAGCCTGACCTGGCCTTGAGCACTATAATTTCATGGTCAGACAAAATATTTCTGAGCCAATGTGTCAATAATCATCCTAGTGGCCCTCAAGTTTGGGAGGATTTGAAAGCTGAATTTACCCGGGATAAATGAATTTATTTGCGCATTTGTGGGTTATGCCTTTGTAGCTGCCGCTGCAATTGTCTGAGTTGTGTTTCTCCTATAGAAAGTTGGCATAGCCTGCATTCATATATAAGTAAAGTTGGAGCCCATTTCATTCAACTACCATTAGCCTATACGGGCAGAGTTGATGCACATTAGGTAAAAAAATTTCTAGATTCCTGTTCCTTGTTTATGGATTTGTTGATTGAATTGTTGGCATCCATATGCAACACTTAATTAACTGTTGACTTCAAAGTGAGGCCAACATGATACTAATGACTATTACCCGTCTTTCTTCAAGAATTGGTTAGCATAAGTGCAGTCTAGTGTTTAAGATGAAAAATTATATCAAGTTTTGATTAGGACTAGCAAA
Source organism: Gossypium raimondii (assembly GCF_025698545.1). Lineage (NCBI taxonomy): Eukaryota > Viridiplantae > Streptophyta > Magnoliopsida > Malvales > Malvaceae > Gossypium > Gossypium raimondii. Next base: position 27,502,145 of record NC_068568.1, read on the forward strand.
CCTATAAAGTACTATGAATTTTGGTGTTTAATAGTTCATACGGAGGCTTTGGCTATACATATATGAACAAGAGTGGTGCGCAAAAAACTATTGCATGTAGATGTCATCTTACTTTTGAGCAGCTTATTCCAATTGGGATTATCAGCTACTCCTTTTGAAGACGATAAAAATTGAATAACGTGGATCCTTCATTAGATATCCGCATAGTTTTACTGCAATAATAAAGCTTAGCAGTGAGTTTTGCAGACCTGATGGTTAACCAACCGCGATAAGCTTTAAGGGCAGTTTTGGAACTGTCCAAGTCCAAACCTATTATTGTCATTTTGTACAGTAGAGTAATGCTATTTTGTTTTTGGTACATTACAAATTGAGGGAGGGGATGTCATTACTGGGACTTGAACCTTGGAGATCTCAAACGCAGTTCTTCGGGTTTTTGGAGAGTAATGCTATTTTATGCAGCGAGGACAATCCTGTTATCAGTAAATGGAATAAAGCCCTCCAAAAGTAATTAAAAACATCAATTAAGCCTCTTGTCGACGTTAAGCATTTCAAATAATGATTGGTACTTAATTGAGTGTTTTGAATTTATTTTTCTATGGAAGCCCTTAACATGAAAAATGATCGTGGTAATTGATATGATAAACTGATGTGGAAAATGATGTGGATCATCCCATCAACAACATAACGATTGGTTGTTAATGGCCACAAAACAAATAAAATTTATTTAAAAAATTTAAGTCCATTATGGACTTAAATTTTAATAATTTTATTTTATTTAATATTTTATAAAATTTTAATAAATTTTATTATTTTAAAGACTAAACTGCCAAACCCTAAAAATAATTAAAAAAGTAATAATTTAATTTTTTGTTGAAAAGTGCATCTCAATTGAGTCATTCGAATCATCAATGAAGGTTGGCATGAAAAATGATTGTGATAGTTGATATGGCAGGCAAATTTATTCAAAATTCTAAATATTCTAGATTTTTAGAAAAGTATAAAATATAAAACTATAAAAAAATAATAGAAAAAATTTAAAGTTATTATTTTTAAATATATATATATAAAACTTATTAAAATTACAAAAGAAGTAAAGAAAAATTATAAAACTAAAGACTCGAAATTTGCAAGATAACAAAATTTTTCTATTTTCTATTTAACTTTTAGTATTTTAATAATTTTTTATAAAATTTTAATAATTTTAATAGTTTTGTAATATTAATAATTTTATAACCTTTTGTTTCTGTATTTTTATATTTTATAATATTTAATTATTTTCAATATTTTTTATAATTTTTTGAAAATAGGATTAAATAAACAATTAAACCTTTATAAAATAATAAAAATTAATTAGGCCTTTCACATTATCATTTTCTACATCCATTGTCACGTCACCTTTTTCAAGTTACTTGCCATGTTAGCTTGCCACATCGATACTTAATGACTTGTAAGGAATTTTGAGGGAAAAATGAATCCAAAGGGCTCAATTTAATACCAATCATGATTGAAAGAGCTTAATTAAATGCACTTTTCGACAAGCTAAGTTGACTTTTTAAATTATTTTTGGAGTGCTTATTTAACATTTTAACATTTTTTTCAAAAATAAAAATGTTTATAATTCAAAATTTTAAATCTAGGGATGAATTTGAGCAAATTTTTTGTTTACCAAGTCCATTTTAGACATAAAATTATTAAATATATATATTTTAATTTTTGCTAACGTAGAATGTTATGTTAGCAACATAATAACTGACTTAGTAGCCATTAATGGTCACGTTCGCAAATTAACAGTCAATGACAGAAACCATTGGTTAAAGGGCTCAACCAATTTATTTTTAATGTTTGAAGGCTAATTGAGTGTTTTTTTTTTTTAAACTTATGAAGGGCTTAATTGATATTTTGGCCAAAGTTGAGTGACTTATCTACCTAGATTATGGAAAACTAATGATGTATGTGAAAAAATCATATAACAAATATATTTATTAAAAATTGAAATGAAAGGCGAATAAGGTTTAATTTAAAATATTAATGATCCTGGTGTCATAATCTTAAAATTTATCATATATGTATCTTTTAGATTTTTATAATATAAAAAAGTAATCTCCTTATATTTGTTAATTTGTAAAAAGAATTGAGTTTTGATAATTTTCTAGTTGAATTGAGACTCATGGGTGATAATATATATTAATTTTTAATTGGTTATGACACATTAAATATTATTTTCATATTTAAAATGTGACTCATTAACAAATAAACAACTAATCTTAAAAATTAGTAAAAATACATAAATAAAAAGTACAAACTCTGAGAAATTTAAAATATTTTGAGAATTTTAAAGTACTAGCATTATATTATTTGGACAAATATTTATTTTAAAAAATTAGGCTGAGTTAAAAGAAAATTAAATAAGAACCATAATATTAAAAATAAAATATACAATATGCATATTATTAGATTTGTAAATATTTTTAATATTTTAATAGAACAAAATTTTAAAAATATACTAGAATTAAATAAAACAATATATTTAAAATTTATGTTTATGTTTATTTTATTTTATAGTAGAATCATGTGTTTTGAATGAAATACAATGATAAATTTTGAATAACCACTTGTAGGTGGAATTTGAGATGCTCAAATCCAGTGTTAAAATTCCTTAAGAATTTTGAAATTCATCACTAGTTTAATCCAAACAAGTAAATTGGTTTTATAATGTAGAAAACCTTAATAGAAATGATATTTCTTCTATAAATCTTTTATCCAATCACACAATTTGTGTAATTCCGTAAACCTGACCTAGACATTGTGGTCGAATCTCGAAGATCACATTAGCCATGTTGTTGGCGTAGAATAATTTTTTAACTATTTTCTCTTTAATAATCGTCATCATTTTAAAATGTCATTTTGATTTTTTTTTAAGAAAAGCCAAGTATTGTTGAAATTATTTATCTTTAGAAAAACTCAAGTATTAATGATTTACAAAAAAAAAAAATCATATTTCAAGTAAATGCCGTAGCGGAAAAATAACATAACACATTTGTCATTTTGAAAACATATGTTTAATATATCTTGTAAAATCTCAGTTTCATGAGTAGGTGGTGTTGAGTTTCGAAAACAAAGTATTGAGTTTGAAAATACAATCATTGAGTTAAGTTTGACATTATTATGAAAAATCCAATTTTACTTATCAATTTCATAAATTGTCTTAGGTGATAGTTTAAAAATTCAAATCATGCAAAACAATCCAAAAACCATCCAAAAGAAAGTCCCAACCCCATGCATGAGATATGACATACAAAATAGAATTTCAGTAGGGATGCTTTACATGCGAATCAAATCTTATTATGGTCTATCATAGTGGAATGTTTAACATGCGAATCAGAATCATGACATGCTTAACATGTGAATCATAATCAGAATAATAGCATGCTCAATATGCAAATCAGAATATCAATAAATCAATGTCATGTTTATAACACATGCATAACCAATATCGCCATATATCACATATCATGAGTATTAGGAAAACATACAATATTACATTTATCAGAAAAATCACATATTCACATACAAACATCACATATCTGAAGTTTCAGAATCACTTACTTGGAATCCTCTTTTTTATCAAATTTTATCAATCCATATGAATACTTAACGTATTGGCCCATTTTCACTTTTCAGAAATTTTATTAAACAATTATTTAATCTTTTCAAATATATATTTATCTCGAAAAAAACAATATTATATATTTTATCAAGGAAAATCCCCACACCTAATTTCACAAATCCGATGACAACAACTCCGTTTCCAACCTCTGAAGGAAGAGATCAAATCTTGAATCGAAATCGATTGTAAAATTGCACACTTCCAAAAGTGGGGGTACAAATCCAGGATTTTCAAATAGCACTTCATAATATCCAATAAACCGAATAGTTACTATTGTCCTTATCGAATATATATAAAAATAAATGAAAGAATATCATAGACAGAGGATCATCCAAACTTACATAATATCGAAGGAATAGGGGCTCAACAACTTCCCACGGAGAGTTGACTAGAGGGGAGGATTCTCAACTAGACAAAAAATAACATAATATATAAAAAATAATTAGATATATGATGTGATATACTCTTTTTTATGAATAAAATATTAGAATTTAGGGATTAGAGAAATCAGTTACGGGAAGAAGAGGAGAAAAAAAAAGAAAAATTAGAGAATTTAGGTGTGGTCGATGGCGGTGGCGGTGGCGGTGGCAGTGAGTTGGTGATCCTCGTGAAATGGAGGATAAATAAAGAGAAGATGTGGCAAAAATAAAAGAAAATAGGAGAAAAGGGAGGAGCAAAGAGGAGGGGCAGTTAAAGGGAGAGGAGGAGACAAAGGCAATAAGGGAGGGAAAAAGGCAATAAGGGGGACAAAGGCACCAAAAATGTATCATGGAAGTGAAAATGGGGCTATGTAATGTAAGTTGACTAGAAAGAAACGAAAAGGAATCCTTACGCACAAGGCAAGTGAGGTGGACAACTAAGGGGGTTTGACCCACTTGAAATTGTCAAAATTAATTAAAAAAATCTGGGAATCTAGGGGCTTGAACATGAGACTTTTTGGAAATAATTCACTCACTTAACCACTAGGCCATTTAATTCCTTGTGTCATAAACTGACGCAATAAAATAAATAAAATATGGGACGTGACCACTCTACCCCCTTAGAATAAATTTCATCCTCGAAATTTACCTGGTCCAAACAAGTGAGGCTAGAGGTGACGCATCGATCCTTGGGTTCCTAAGAGGCTTCATTAACACCATGGTTTTGCCATAAGACGTTTACTACAGGAATTTGGTTTTTCCTCAATGTCTTGACCCCGCGGTCCAAAATTTGAACTAATTCTTCCTCATATGACAAACCAGGTTTCACCTCGACCTCATCGACTGGAATCACATGAGATAGATCAGAACGGTAACTCCTCAACATAGAAATATTGAACTCGCCATGAATATGGTCCAACTTCGAAGTTAACTCTAACTGGTAAGTCACTAGTCCAACCCTATTAAGAACTCTATAAGGTCCAATGAATCTCGAGCTCAGCTTGCCCTTGCACCCAAACCTCTGTACTTTCTTCCATGGTGAAACCTTAAGGAAAACTTGATACCCAACATTAAACTCAATATCCCTTCGCCTTAAGTCGACGTAAGATTTCTGTCGATCAAATGCTGCTCTCAATCGATCTTGAATCAATTTCACCATATTCCCAATTTCTTGCACCAAACTTGGACCCAATACTTTATTTTCCCCCCAAATCAGTCCAACACAGAGGTGTACAACATCTGCAAAAATACAGTGCTTCAAAAGGAGCCATCTAAATCTCGACTGAAAACTATTGTTGTATGCAAACTCAGCTAACGTTAAGCATTCCTCCCAACTGCCACTGAAGTCAATCACACAAACCCTTAACATGTCCTCTAGAATCTGTATAACTCACTCAGATTGCCCATCAGACTGTGGATGAAAATTTGTGCTAAAGTTCAATCGAGTTCCCAAAGCCTTGTGCAACTTTTTCCAAAATTAAGATGTAAATCGAGGATCCTGATTGGAAATGATGGACAAAGGTACACCATAAAGTCTTACAATCTCTGAAATGTACAACCTTTCCAACTTATGTAACGAATAATTAGTACGGGCAGGTAGAAAGTGTGCTAACTTAATTAGTCGATCCATTATAACCCAAACTGAATCCTTCTTAGCAGGTGTCAAAGGAAACCCCACTAACAAAATCCATGGTCACATGATCCCACTTCCACTGAGGAATCTGAATAGGCTGCAACAAATTAGAGGGGAATTGATGCTCAACCTTAACTTGCTGGCACGCCAGACAGTTACTCACATACTCGGTTACATCACGATTTAGCCCTAGCCACCAATACAGTTCTTTGAAGTCTCGATACATCTTACTCCCTCCAGGATGAATAGCGTAAGGGCTACTATGCACTTCTTGATAACTCTTGAAAAGAGTTCCATTTTATGCTTTTGGACCTAGTTAATTGCTTGTACTTAAGTACATAGAGTTGCATTTTAGGACATTTCATTAGTAATTTTAGCATTGCATTAGAACTTGGGCTGCATTTAAATATTAGATGCTTTTAATTGCTCGTGGAAGGGTTGTGTTTTGTGGTATTGGCAGGTGTAGGTGAAGAACAAGAAATAAATGAGTGAAGTTTTACCGGGGAAAAAGGGTGGTCAGATTGCCAGCTAGTATGCCGTAGCAATGCCGGGAAGATGTCTAGTCAGCATTCAGCGCATATCAGTTTTAGCCCAACTCTACTTGTACCAGATAAATCTGCCTAGAAAAGAGGAGAAGATAAATCTTGAGGTTGTTGGAATTATCCTAAAAAAAAAACAAAGCAATTTAAAAAGAAGCAAAGGATGAAACCCTAGGGCACGAAACTAGGAGCAGAGATCCTTAGGTAAATTAGTAAGTAGCGGCTGAATAGAGATAGAAAGAGGAAAGACACAGGCAACCCCTCTCAGCCACCTCAGGACATTGCGCAACTGGAGTATGGATTGGACAAGCGAACGTTGTCTTCTTGATATTCTTCCATTATTTCTAATATGTTCCTTCATGAATTACAGTGATGAAAACAATCTTTGAGTTGAATTTTATTTGCCAACCTACAAGTTAAATCTCATAGGGTTGGGATTACTTTGATGAAACTTTAACTGTTTTTAATGGCTATAATATAAATCTGAGTTAGTTTACTATTTCATTTAATTATTTTATTCTTTACAGTGTATGTGAGCAATCCCTAGACATAGTTGATTGTGCAGCATACCTTTAAATTAACCTAAATTCTGAAAATGTTGGATTAGTTGGACCATGATTGAATGATATGAACAAGTATTCGATAGATACTTATAGTAGGCTCTAGACATAGAGCAGCGATCATACAGAAGGTAACACTATAGGGTACCATATTAAAGGCTTATAGACACAAGCAAGGTAACTTGATGTTTTTGCTCTCGAAAGAGGCAGGCCACTTAAGAACTCCTCTAAGCAGTAGGTTAAGTATGATTTTGCTGAGGCGTAGCTGATTGGAAAAGTAGATTTTTAGTAATCCCGACCTTTCCACTCAACATCGCATAACCCTTATCTTTGCCGTAGTAGCTTTGCCATAACATTTTTAGTCATTTATTTATTTATTACATATTATTCACGTAGTTATTCTCATAATTACCATTACATTTCTACTATTGTTTTTCCATAGCATTTCAAGTATTCATTAATTTCACATATTGCATACATCACTATTCCTTTAATTGCTACAACATACTTGCCATAGCTTTACCATAGCATTAATTGCATTTTATATTATAATAACTTGACCAATTATATACCCAATTTGATCATTGTGGGAACGATACTCACTCATCATTTTATTACTTTATTCCACGTATATACTTGCAGAAATCGCATATCATATGCACACGCGACAAGTTTTTGGTGCTGTTGCCGGGAATAAAAAATTTGGTGTAATTTGGTTTACTTATTTTAATTAATTTTATTAGTTTTATTTAACTTAGTTATATTTAATCTTTACATCTTTGCCATCAGTGCATGAGAAGAGGCATTTCTGCTAACAAAGAGTATCTTTTTGACCTAGAGATTGATAGAACTTTATGAATAAGATGGAAAGAACTGCGAAAAATGGCTAGGAATAGGAATGATCTTAGTCTCAATGATAATCTGAATGGTCAAGATGCCACTTCTCCTGTTCGTAGGGTGATACCTGGTATGAATGATAAAATGAATGGTTAGGGTGTTGATCTGCATGTTTGTGAGGTGATAGATGATCAAGATAAACCAATCCGAGAGCATGTTATGCCAATTTTTGATGATTTGAATCCAGGGATAGTCAAACCAACCATACAAGTGCAATAGTTTGAACTGAAATTGGTAATGTTTCAGATGCTACAAATAGTAGGACAGTTTGGAGGATTGCCCACTAAGGATCCAAGATTGCATTTGTGACTTTTCCTAGAAGTCTCTGATTCGATTAGGCAACAAAGTGTTCCTGAAGATGCCCTAATACTTAAATTGTTCTCATATTCCTTGAGCGACTGAGCAAGAGCATGACTAAATGCTCTACCATCAGGGATAGTGACATCATGGAATGAACTTTGGCTGAGGTTTTTGCTATGGTATAATCCACCAAACATGAATGCCAAGCTTAGAAATGACATCACATCTTTTTGGCAGTTAAAGGATGAAACATTATATGAAGCATGGGAACGATTTAAAGATTTAATTCAGAAATGTCTGATGCATGGATTTCAACACTAGACTCAAATAAAAATATTCTATATTGGATTTTATGCACAAACGAGAATGGTAGTTGATGCATCTGACAATAATAATACATTGTTGGATAAATCTTCCAACGAAGCATATGAGATTTTGGAAAAGATTGCCAACAATGATTATTAGTACCCTACCACAAGAGTTGGGACTACAAAAGAGCTGCAGGTACCGTGGAGCTCGACACAATTACCTCATTGGCAGCCCAAGTATCTTCTTTAGCAAACATGACTAAAATAATGAAAAATCCAACTGCAGTCCAAGAGATGAAATCAACCCAGTTTTCATGCGTTTATTGTGGTGAAAGTCACGTGTTTGATAAATGTCCATCAAACCCAGCATCAGTATATTACATGCTTAATTTTAATCAGAATAATAACCTCAATTCCTACACTTACAATCCAGGGTGGAAGCAGCATCCGAATTTTAGTTGGAATAATCATGGTGTGGGCAGTTCAAAAAATGTTGCAAGACAAAATAACCACAATGCACCGCTCGGTTATGGTCAGGTATCATATTCTAATTCTATTGAATCTTTGTTGAAGGAGTATATGGAAAAAAATGATGCTGTGATTCAGAGTCAAGCTGTGTCTCTCTGAGCTCTTGAAAATCAAGTGGGGAAAATAGCAAAAGCTCTAAATTTAAAGCAACAAAGAGCATTGCGAAGTGATACTGAAAATTTTGAGAACCAAAAGGAAGGAGCAGTGCAAGGCCATCACTCTTAGAAGTGGGACTCAGTTGGATGAAGTTGTTCAAGATGCCATGACAGAGAAAGACAAATCCAACCGTAATCAAAAAAAGATCTCAGAGCCTACTGAACAACAGATAACACCTGAAAAGGGTACATAGAGAAATGTTGTGACAAAATCAGATCATGTTTCCAATAGAGATGCCACAGCAAAACAATATTAGCAATCTGAAGGACGACCACCTTTACCTTTTCCTCAGTGATTTCACAAATCCAAGTAGGATATTTAGTTTAAAAGATTTTTAGATGTTTCGAAGTAACTCCATATCAACATACCGTTGGTAGAAGCTTTGTAGCAAATGCCCAATTACGTGAAATTTATGAAATATATATTGTCTAAGAAGCGTAAATTGGGAGAATTTGAGACTGCTGCTATCACTAAAGGGTGCACAACAATGTTGATGAATAAATTATCTCCAAAGTTGAAGGATCTAGGGAGTTTCACTATTCCATGTTCAATAGGAAATAATTATGTTGGTAAGGTATTATGTGATTTAGGAGCGAGTATAAATCTAATGCCTATGTCTATTTATAGGAAGCTAGGAATCGAGAATGCCAAACCTACTATAGTGACTGTGCAGTTAGCTTATCGATCCTACGCCCATCCGAAAGGTAAAATTAAGGACGTATTGGTAAGAGTGGATAAATTTATCTTTCGTCTTGACTTCCTTATTCTAGAATTTGAAGCGGATCAAAATGTGTCAATTATCCTTGGAAGACCTTTTTTTGCTACAGGCAAAATTCTAATTGACGTACAGAAGGGTGAACTGACCATGAGGGTAAATGATCAACATGTTACTTTTGATGTTTTTGATGCTTTGAAATGTGTAGACAAAAATGAAGTATGCCACCCCATTAGTTTTATAAATACGATAGTGGAGGAAGAATTCAACAGACTTTGCCACAACAATTTTGATAATAACGAAGACTTATTAGAAAGGATTGATGAAGTATGTTTCGAAGAACTCAGTCAATTCATGGAAGCCAAATAGAAATTAGAGAGACCAAGGAAAAAATTTGAATCTTTGGATTTATTTAAGTCATTCATTCAAGCCTCTTAAACCTTCTATAGAGGAACCTCCTGCATTGGAGTTGAAACCTTTTCTGTAACATTTAAAATATGAGTACTTGAGAGATAAAAGTACCTTGCCAGTTGTGATTTTTGAGGAATTGACATCTTAACAAGAACTCAAGTTGTTGGAAGTCCAGCAACGATTTACGAAGGCGTTAGGATGGACCGTTACTGATATAAAGGGGATCAGTCTTATGTTTTGCATGCGTAAAATCTTGTTAGACGATTGCCACAAAAATTTTATTGAACAACAGAGAAGATTGAACCCGATAATGAAAGAAGTTGTCAAGAAAGAGATTATCAAGTGGTTTGACGTTAGCATTATTTACCCAATCTTAGGCAAGTCGTGGGTAAGCCCTATACAATGTGTCCCTAAGAAAAGAGGTGTCATAGTGGTTAACAATGACAATAATGATCTCACACCACGTCACACGATCACTGTATTTGTATTTGTCGCTAGAATAGGGTTTCGAAGCATTACCATAAAAACGTAACTTAAAATCATTCATTTCCAAACATTTCATAAATCATAGCATAAACCATTCAAACACATGCATATCAACCCTTATTCGAGCCCTCGAGCCTTAAAAACACTTTAGACATGATTCGGGACTAAATCGAGAACATTTAAAACATTGATGAAAAAGTTAGAAAAATTCACACTGCAAGGGTCACACGGCTGTGTAACTCACACGGCTGAGACACACGCCCGTATCTCAGGCCGTGTAACATTTGAAATATTAACACACAACCATGTCCCAGCCCGTGTCCGTGCCCGTGCCCGTGTAACTCTCTGACTTTGGTCACATGGCCAAGCCACACGCCTGTGTGCTAGGCCGTGTAACACTCAAAATGGCCTCAGACACCAGTGTGCTAAGCTGTGTGCTAGGCCATGTAACTTTTAAAATACAACCTTTAAAACCTATAAGGGACACAAGGCCGTGTAACATTGCCGTGTGTCACACAAGGCTGAGACACACGCCTGTGTCTTAGGCCGCGTGGACAAGAAATTGACCAAAATCAAGCCATTTCTTTCACCCATTTCCAGTAAGTACCTACAAGCCATATGACTTATGATCAAGGAACCAAGACATGCCAAAACATACATAATATGACAATTTCAATGTACAAATAATTCATTCAACCAATATGCCAATAAGGCACCTCAAACATAACTCATCAAATCTATCTAAACATGTGCATAATTGTCTATATATCAAACATTTATATCTAACCCATTTTCATACCAAAAACTCATCACAATTGACCACATTGAAACTACATCATCACATACCAAATTGGTCATTTAAAACATGCATCAACCAAGCCATATTGGCATCAACCATCAATGTATCAAAGTGCCAAAAGCACACCAACTATAATACCACAAATTCAAGGCAACATTATATGCCATAAACATCAACTGAAACATTAGACACAAGTCCACCTATACATGCAATTATAACCATGACTAAAACATCAAAATATACCGTTATAATCTCTGGATAGTGTAATAGGTCTCTGACGAGCTTCCAAACCGGTCAAGCTTCCGATAATCTATAAAATATAGGAAAGAAACTATGTAAGCATATAATGCTTAGTAAGTTCATACATCATAAAGATAGCTTACCATTTTAATGAAAAATCTTATAAAATAGCGATGAATCAATCCAACACAAGCTTGGCACAAGTCTAAGTATCATCAACAACAATAGTTAGTGCTTTAACACATAACTCAACAATATCATCACATGGTAAGGTATAATACATGAACATAGCACATTTAAATTCATACTTTCCATAAACATAATTATAGATACTTTGATCAACACCAATTCATACCTTCTTATAAGTTCATAATTTAGCCATTGGAACACTTACTGTTCCTTCCCTTTTCATGCCCGTTGAACCATTTAGAATAATATCGGATGCATGGTAAGCTTACACAAAGTGTGCAACATGGTCGAAACCATTCCTTTTCCTTTTCCTTTACATCATGCTTACTCGAGCTATAAATAGGTCTATTCAGACAAGCTGATGGTCGGAATGTAGCTACACAATGCCACTCACACAAGCTGACGAGTATCCATAAAAAATGCTGGAACTCAGCCATAGGTAGGACATTCAGGACCAGCACCCAAAACATGGTAACCCTAATGACATGTCATTTGTATCCTATATATTCCTAAGGTTCAAATGGGGATCGATAGCCGTCATAACGTAGTTGGATTTCCGTCGTAACATGACATGATAAATAGCATAGTAGCACATAAATCAAATAACATTAAAACATTATTTAAACATACGAACTTACCTCGATTTAAAAGATGTCGAAATATGATTCACTAGTTCGAGACTTTATCTTTTCCTCGATCTAGATCCATACGAGGCTTAACTTGATATAAATAAGAAAATTTAACCCATTTAATATTCATTCTATTCAATTTAGTCCAAAATTTATACTTTTGCAAAATTATAATTTTGCCCCTATTATTTTAACCTCTTTACAATTTTGTCCTTAAACTCATAAATTGAAATTCATGCAATTTTATCCACATACCATGCTAGTTAATTTACCTAGGGACTCATATCAACCCAACCAAATCATTAATTCACAATTTCACTATGACATTTTTCTACTTTAACAAATAAGTCCCTAAATGATATTTCATCAAAATTACTTCACAAAAGTTGTTTATTTCACTACAAGGACTCATAATCTTTCACCAAAATTCATAAATCATACAATTACATTTATGGAAAACCCTAATTCTTTAAAATTTTTGCAAATTAGTCATTGGGCTAGCTAGATTAAACTACAACGATCCCGAAAACATAAAAATCATTAACAACGAAATGAAATTACACTTACATGCCAGAAAGCAATGACCGAAGCTTTAAAACTCTATCAACTGCTTTTTCTTCTTTAATTTTTGGTGAAAATAAAGCTTGAGGAAGATGATACCATCTTTCTTCATTTTTATTTTAAGTTAATTTATTAATTTACTATTTTAACCTTAGTGTTTTTAACTTAAAATCACTTAAATTGTGTCCATAAAGGTCCACTGATAATAATAATGGTCTATTTACCACATAAATCCCTCAACCATTTAATTTTATAGCTAATAGATACCTTTAACTAATAGAACTCTACTTTTTCACTTTTATTTATTTATTCCTTTTTTACTTTATTAAGCATGCAAACGTTAAAGTTTCTCAACGAAATTTTTATACAACTTTACTAACATATTGTAGACATTAAAATAATAATAAAATAAATATTTTCACGTTGGATTTGTGGTCCCAAAACCACTATTCTGATTTCATAGAAAACAAGCTGCTACAATCACAGGATGGAGAGTGTGCATGGATTATCAGAAGCTTAATAAGGCAAGTAGGAAGGACCCTTTCCCATTGCCGTTTATTGATAAGATGTTGGACAGTTAGTAGGAAAAGGTTTCTACTGTTTGTTGGACTATTATTCAGGGTATAATTAGATTGTCATAGCTCCTAGTGACCAAGAAAAGACAACTTTCACGTGTCCATATGGTACTTTTGCGTTTAGACGGATGCCGTTTGGATTATGTAATGGTCTGGCATCCTTTTAGCGTTGTAAGATGGCCATATTCTCGAATATGGTAGAGAAATTCCTTGAAGTTTTCATGGATGATTTATTTTTATTTGAAAACAATTTTGAATATTGTTTAAAAAAATTGGAATTAGTTTTATGTCGTTGTGAAGAAACAAATCTTATCTTAAACTAGTAAAAAAGCCACTTCATGGTTCGTGAAGGAATTATCTTAGGGCATAGGATATCACAGTGAGGAATTGAAGTGGATAGAGCAAAAATTGAAGTAATAGAAAAATTACCACCTTCCACCAGCGTCAAGGGTGTTAGAAGTTTTCCAAGTCATGTAGGATTTTATAGAAGATTCATTAAGGATTTCTCGAAGTTATCTAAACCCTTGTGCACACTACTATAGCAAAATAAACCCTTTGATTTTGATGAACACTGCCTAGGTGCTTTTAAGGAATTAAAAAAAAGACTGGTAGTAACACCAATCGTAGTAGCTCCAGAATGAACCTTGCCATTTGAACTCATGTGCAATGCCAACGATTATGCCATGGGAGTAAGCGTTGGGGAAGAGGAGAGACAAAATACTGCGTGTAATATATTACACTGGAAAAACTCTAATGGATGCACAACTTAATTATACCATCACGAAAAAAGAGCTTTTAGCTGTGGTGTTCACATTCAACAAATTTTGTCATTATCTAGTGGGTACCAAGGTTATAGTTTACATAGATCACTCGACTGTTAAGTATTTGGTACGTAAGAAATATGCCAAGCCAAAATTAATTAGGCGGGTATTGTTACTACAAGAGTTTGACTTGGAAATTCAGGGTCGAAAGGGGACTGAAAACCAAGTGGATGATCGGTTATCAAGGTTAGAATTGGGTAATGTAGATGGCAATGGAAACTTTATTAAAGAAGATTTTCCAGAAGAATAATTGGTATTTTACAAAGCATTACCTTGGTATACCAATATAATGAATTTCTTGGTGAGTGGTGTAATGTCACCTAATTTAAACACCCATAAAAGGCGAAAATTTCTTCATGATGCTAAGCACTATTATTGGGATGAACCTTTCTTATTTAAACATTGTGTCGATCAAATCATTCAAAAGTGTGTTTCTGACGATGAAATACATAGTATTTTGGAGCATTGTCATTCATCTCCTTATGGCGGACATTTTAGAGGAATGAGAATCACTGCTAAAGTGCTTCAGTCGAGATTCTATTGGCCAAATTTGTTTAGAGAACGAGGAATCTATCTAGGAGACATGAAATGCCGCTGCAAAGTATATTGGAGGTTGAGTTATTTGAAGTATGGGGAATAGATTTATGGGTCCATTTCCACCATCAGTAGGCAAATCATAAATATTTTTGGCGGTAGATTACATTTCTAAATGGGTAGAAGTGGTAGCCCTAGCTACTAATGACGCTAAGTTAGTACTGAAGTTCCTACATAAGAACATTTTTACAAGATTTTGTACACCTAGAGCCATTATCAACTATGAAAGATCCCATTTTGATTGCAAACTGGTGGCCAATGCCTTGAGTAGGTACGAGCTGAATCATAAGATTGCTACGACATTTCAACTGCGGACAAATGGACTAGCTGAGATTTCTAATAGAGAAATTAAAGAGATTTTGGAAAAACTGGTGAATCCATCTCGTAAGGATTGGTCCACTAGACTGGATGAATCTTTGTGGCCCTCTTGAACTGCGTTTAAAACACCATTAGGGATGTCGCCTTTTAAACTTGTTTATGGGAAGCTATGTCAGTTACCTATTGAGCTTGAGCAGAAAGCATTTTGGGCTATCAAGAAACTGAACATGGACTGGGTTGTTGCTAGTAATAAAAGGTTGTGAGAGTTAAATGAAATGGAAGAGTTTCGGGCATAAGCATATGAAAATGCTAGACTATACAAGGAAAAGACCAAACGATGACATGATAACAAAATTATGCCAAGGCAATTTGAACTAGGACGACATGTATTACTGTTTAATTCTAGACTCAAATTATTCCATGGTAAATTGAAATCTCACTGGTTAGGTCCGTTTGAAGTAGTTCAAGTATTCTCACACGGAGCTGTTGATATCAAAGACATGAAAATGGGTGTTACGTTAACCACCATCATTGTATGCACATTAAATCCATTGTAAAACATTTCTATTTGTGTCTAATGTTGGAAACCATGCATCGAACATTTTCTAATTAACTCTTTGAGTCACTCCCATGCTTCATATAATGTTTCATCCTCAGATTGCCGAAAGGACGTAATATCGTTCCTCAATTTGGCATTCATGTTTGAAGTATAATATCTCAGCAGAATCTTCTATTAAAGTTCATTCCAATATGCCATAGTACTTGACGACAATGCATTTAACCATGCCCTGCCACGATCTTGCAATGAATAAGGGAATAACTTCAGTTTCAGGGCATCTTCAGGAACACCCTGTTGCCAGAATGAATCGCAAACTTCCAAGAAGAGTCTTAACTACAACCTTGGATCCTCCGTAGGCAATCCACTAAGCTGCCCCACTGTTTGTAACATTTGAAACATCACTGGCTTTAACTCAAAATACTAAGCCTGAATATGCGGCTTGACAATTCTTGGATTCAAATAATCTAAAATTGGCACTACATGTTCTCTAATGGGTCTGTCTCTGTAATCTATTATTCGAGGAATATCAGCATCCCTTCCTTGCTGATGTAATGGCTCTTCTCTAGCCTGACTATTTCTAATTCTTTCCATTTCTCTTAATTCTTTTTTCCTTCTTCTCAAGGTTCTCTCAATTTCTAGATCAAAAGAATACACTTCAATTGCTAAAATATCTCTATTCAAGCTCCAACCAAAAATCTTGAAAAAAAAGTCAAAACAACTAAATAAGCTAAACTAATAAAATTAAATAGATAATAACACACCAAGTATTTCACCAAAATTTTTGATCCCCGGCAATGGCGCCAAAAACTTGTCGCGTATGAATGTGTAATGCGAATGTGTAAGTATACACGTTGAATCAAGTACTAAATTAATGAGTGAGTATCATCTCCACAGGGATCAGAATTAACTAAAATAATTGGTTATGCTATTACTACGAAATTGACTAATTAAACTGCAAAAGATACAGGTGATTAATTCATAAAGAAATGTAATGAATGGACTAATAAAATTAATTATGAATAAAAATATGCTAGAGCAATTAAAATGTTGTGGCAATTCTCAAAGAATAAGTGGGAAAGAGTTTGTACTGTTGAATGACAAAGGTTGGAATTACTCGGGCTTATTTCTATAACATAATAATGCCATGGCAAAATCATGATCATTCTACTGCTCAGGAAATCAGTATTACAGTCTATTTCTTTCGAAATCTAAACTTTGAGCTATCATTCTGATTTTTTGTATGTCTACAGAACTCGAGAATGATATCCTAATTTTTCTCCCTTTTTCTATTCAGACTACAACTTCTACATCTAAAGTGCTGCAAATATTGTTTCGAATACTTGCCTATATCGACCGATTATAATCCAATCTAATAATCTAATAACATACCAAACAATCATCTATTTCTAAAACTTGTATGCATGCATTAAAAATAATCACAAATCGAATGAAACAATATCCTACTCAAAATCAAACCATGGGCATTGTAACTACTCGTTTTATGTGAAATCAAAACAGTGGTTCCGAGACCATAAATATGACGAGTAATTTTTATTTTATTATTATTTTAATATCTATGGGATGTTAGTAAGGTCATATTAAAATTTCGTTAAGAAATTTTGATGTTTGCATGATTAATTAAGTTAAAAGGACTAAATCATAAAATGTGCAAAAGTGGAGTTCTATTAGTTAAAAGGGTCAAATGGATATGAAACTTTAAAGTGGATGGATTTAAATGGTAATTATATCATTTATTAAGCTAGTGGGAAATTATGGACACTATTTAAATGATTTTTAAGGTTAATAATTAAGGTGAAAAAAGTAATTTAATAATTAAGTAAAGTAAAAATATGGTAAAAATATAGCATCATCTTCTGGAATGCATATATCCCCCGAATTTAGAGAAGGAAAACTCCATTTATGCACCTTGAATTCTCGTCTATGTTCAAGTCTTGCATGTAAGTGATTTTGAACCCCGTTTTTAATGATTTCTAGATTTTTCAGGTCGTTTTTTCTTAATCTAGCTAGCTCGGGGGTCAATTTGTAAAACTTTTAAAGATAAAGGGTTATGCCATGAATGATTTTGTATGATTCTTGATGTTTAATGATAGATTATGAGTCCTTATTAATAAATAAACAAGTTTTGTAAAGTGAATTTTGATGAAAATTTCATTTAGCGATTAATTTGTAAAAAATAGTAAAAGTTCATGTGAAATTTATGAAATGATGATTGCTATGGGTTGGTTTAAGTCCTTTGAGAATTCGATTAGCTTGAGAGGAGGATTAAAATGCTTAAATTTCAATTTATGAGCTTAAGGAGTAAATTGTGAAAAGTTAAAATGTTAAGGGCAAAATAGTAATTTTGCATAAAATATGAAATATGGAATAAATTGAATACTAAGGATATTAAATAGATTTAATTTGTCTATTTAGATCAAGATAGAGCACGTACAGATTTAGATCGAGGGCTAAAGCCTCTAATTAGGACAAATTCATTTCTACGCCCGTAGTTGTTGAGGTAAGTTCGTATGAAAAACTATCGTATTAATGTTACTTAAAATATATGTATTATTTTATTTACAATGTTAATTGAGCAATGTATAAGCAAATTAATTCTATGATGGTTATCGAGTCCCGATTGAACCTTAGGAATTCGTAGGATACAAATGACATGTAATTAGGGATTTCATGTTTCGGGTGATGGTCTTGAATGTCCTACCGATGGCTGAGGTGCTATATTTGTTGTGGATACTCTATAGCTCGTGTGAGTAGCATCGTGTAGCTTACATTCTGACCTACAGCTCGTGTGAGCAAGCCCACTCCACAGCTCTTGTGAGCAAGCCCACTCCACAGCTCGTGTGAGCAATGATGTAAAGTAAAGGTTACACTTATATGTCTAAGCACACTTCGTGTGAGCTTTCCCTAGTATCTAATGTTATTCTAAGTAGTTCAACGGGCAAGAAAAGGGAATTAAATTGTAAGTCTCCAAATGGAATTATGCATATGCTCATGAAAAGGATGTATGATTCAAATGATCTATTTTCTTATGAAAATGGCTTATCATGTGGTTAATCCAAATGAGTTATGTATAAATGGACTAAATTTTGTATTGATGATGATGTTTAGGCTTGTGCCAAGCTTGTGGTTGAATTACACTATGCTTATACTTATTGTTATGTAAATGAAATGGTAAGTTATATTTCATTTTCTATGAACTTACTAATCATTATGTGCTTACGTAGTTTCCTTCCTATGTTTTATAGATTATCAGAAACTCGATCGGTTTGGAAGCTCATCAGAGATCTATGACACTATCAAGCATAAATATCGATAGCTTTTGAATGTTTTGGCCAAGATTATAATGGCATGTATAGGCGGACTTATAATGATGTTTAGTTGAATGTTTAATGGATGAATTTAGTATGTATAACTTGTGCAAGTTGTCTTGGTTGGTACCATTTGATACTTTGATGGATTCTGTCGTTTTGGTTAACTTGAGATGCATAATTTGAATGGCTCAAATAGTATGTTTGAGGTGATGTGTTTATGGTTATGTTTGTGGCATGTTTTGGTAAAACATGAACTATAATTGATGATGGAAATGTGACCAAATATATGCATGTTTAGGTAAGCTTTGATGCTTGCATTTGAGGTGCCTTGAATGGAATATTGGTTAGTTGATTTTAGGACTCTTGAATTGGTCATTACATGTATATTTTGATAAGGTCTTGATGCTTTGATTATGTGCACAAAAGGCCTATAGGTTTATGTCCATGCGGCCTGAGACATGGGTATGTGACTAATCGTGTGTGACACATGACCTGTGACACGGCCGTGTGTCTGCTATAGGCTCCTTTGTATGCAAGTCAGTGAGTTACACGGCCTAGCACATAGCTTGACACATAGGCGTGTGGGGCAATTTCGAGAGTTATGTCCATGTGCCAGGTCGTGTGACCCTACTCAAAGAGTTACACGGGTGAGGACATGGGTTGGGACACGACCGTGTACCCCTAGTTCAAAGGTTACACTACCACTGTGTCTCAGCTGTGTGAGGCACACATCCGTGTGACCACTGTAGTGAAATTTATGAAACTTTTTTTTAAACTTTCCAAATGTTTTCGATTTATCCCCAAATTGTTTCTATGGTATTTCTGGGGACTTGAAGACTCGATTTAAGGATGATATGTATGTGAATGACTGTTTTATAATATGTTTTCAATAATGTATGAAATGTATGTTTTAATGTTTCATTTATACGATAATGCTTTGGAACCCTAATTCAACGATGGGTACGGGTTAGGGGTGTTACAGGCATTAAAGATAATAAAATTCACCCAAATAATTCCAACCCAATGAGAATTAACTCATGGGTTGGACATTTGAATCCATAACAAATCTATTCAACATCATTGTTGAAAGTCACGAATCACAAAGTTCAAATCAGAAAATAAAGGCAGAACTGCAGGGAGCTTTCCCTACTCCAACTTTCACTCTAATAATGAGATTTGATGCAAAACCCAGGGCAGATTCCTCTTCCCTTTCCTTTTGTTTGTAATTCTTCTGCTTTGTAAGCTACTGCCCTTTCCTTTCTTTCTCTGAGATTTTATTCTTCACGAGAATCTACTGCAGAGATATAAAAACTATTTTCTAATTCTTCTCTCTTTCTCTAATTTTTTCTTATCTCTTATCTCTTTCCTTCTTTATAGCGTACGTTCGTCCCTTTCAGCACACACCTTTTGCTTCCACTTTTTCAGGGTGGTTTATTTGGTACAAGTATAGCTGGCTTAGAGTGACGTGGACTGAGTGTTGCATCATCTTCCTGGAATTTCCATGGCATTTGTGTTGGCAATCTAACCAACGTTTTGCCATGGAAATATTTCACTTTATTTTTCTACTCTTTTTCTCTTCTCTTCTTCATCCTGCACCTGCTGCCAACCACAAACAACACCTTTCTTCCCCAATAAATAAGTAATAGATAATAACATTTATAGCACAATCCAAGATTTGTTATGCAATGTTCTAAAAATATCTAAAAATGCAAACAATAAATAAGAGTTATCAGTTACCTTAGACGACGAAAATCCAAGCATTAGATTAAAAACCCGAAAAACTTGAAATCTTGACAATGGAGGAAACTATGGTGTTTTGGGGTATTTTTTTGGTCTTTTCCTAGAGGTTTGTAACTTAAGAGATGATAGAAATCGAGAGGAATTAGGATTTGGAGTTCAAAATTGATTGGAATAGCAAGAGAGAACAAATGAGGGAAAATGCTAGTTTTTGGGGTTGTTTTTACCTGAAATAATTTGGAGAATGGGTGTTTTTAGCTTGAATTTTAAAATCTAGTTAAATTGCTTCATAAAAACTCTAAGTTTTGACTCTTTTAAAAGTCATTCATTTTTGCAAAATTAAAGTTATTTAGAACTCATTTTCAAAAATTGATTTAATTTTCTATAAACCATAATTGAAAACTTTACCGGTATATCATGTTGTAAAATTCTGAACACTCTAAGGATGAAATTCCTAAAATACCCTTAAAACTTCTAGGCCCTATTTTGGGATGTTGCAAATCTCTCCCTCTAAAAAGAATTTCATCCTCAAAATTCCTTACTAATACGTCACTTGCTTAATCACAAAATATGTTATTTCTACTTTTAAACTAACTATCACACTTTTGTTGCGCACTCAGATTCTTATTCTCTCTAACTTTCTAGTGGTTTTCTTAATGATCCTATTTACTACCACAAACTTATTCTACAGTAACTTTGCTAGCAGTTCCCTCTACTCACTACGATACTCTCGTCTAAAGGAATTCATAATTGTTTGTCCTATTCACTAGTACCTATCGGGATTCTCTACTTATTAGCTAATTCAATTAAAATTTATGAAGGCATAGAACCTAAATTTATCAATGAGATTAAAAGAAGTGATTACAAGGCAAAAATACCCTCATTGAGCACTCCTACCCGAATTTCCAACTTACTAGATAGTGCACTTAGATCAAACGAATACATTCACACTCACATTAACACATCTATGTGACATATCGAATCTAGTCTTACATACAAACAAACAAATAAACAAATAAACGGTGTGTGTGGCGAGGAGATGATCCAAGTTTTGTTCGTGCAAGTAAAATTTAGGATTAAGGAAATGTGTTCCTCTTCCTACCCCACATACAATTCAATCAAAGAAATTTCAATCAGTCTCATGCAATTCAAATAGTTGTATATCAACAATTTCAAGAAATCAAAGAAATTTAGACACGTGAGTTTCAGAACTCCAAACGCACAATAGTCACCTAGGTCTGAGAGTTAATGAACCTAGAGCTTTGATACCACCAAATGTAAAACCCTATACTCGGCCTGGTTGCCAAGCCGGAATACGGGATGCCACATCACCGTCTCATGTCATATACAACAAGTAAAAGTTCATTCTAAACGCAACATCTTCCAATTTAGTATTCGAATAGGTTTTAAGTCAATTATACTTGCTAGTTATCAATGTTACATGCTAACCATACATCAAATAGTCTTATAACAATAATTAAACATGCGTAGGGTCCATTTAACAATATTTCCAAAACTTGTCCCTAGGTATCGATACTGACACTAGGGTATCAATATTTTCTTTAATTGGTACCGATATCACCTGGAAAAACGATACCAAACTTGCATTTTGTTTCTCAATTAAAAGCCAAACTCTCAAAAATTATCGATACCTACCATGAAATATCGATATTTTTAACCCCGAGTATCGATACTTAAGCAAAGGTATCGATACCAAATCTCTATTCTGACTCCCTACATGTTTCAAAACATAGAGGTATCGATTTTAAAACTCGATTATCGATACCAAACTCGATTATCGATACCTCTGCTCTAGACCACAAAGATGCAACATGCATAAGCAATTAATCCTTCCCAATTTAATTCCTAAACATCATGCATCAATTACTTTAACAAATAATCATTCAACGACCTAATTAACAATTCAATATCGTAAAATAGTGTTCAAGAAAGTAACGTCAATCCATCTACATGTTCATGAACCCAACCATAATAATAACATGTAATCCTTATAAACTGATTAAAAAACCAGCAAAATGTCTAGGAGTTAATATGGTTGTAACAAGTCTACCACATTACCTTATTCCCCAAAATGTAAATAAATATAAAACACCTACGAAATAACAAATAGACTTGCTTGGATCACTTCTCAGAAAACTCACCGCTCACACTAGCTCCCTACTAATCTGCAAGGGTTTAAAAGGAGTGTGTGAGCTTAACAAGCTTAGTAAATGTTGTAACGCATAGGTTTGTGCAAGTGTACACAGTCATTATCAAGTAATAAGTAACTATCGAGTTATCGTCTCCACTGGGATTATATTTGCGCCAAGTCGCTTAATTTGTTAAATTATATTAACAATTTGGTAAATGAAAACAAATATACTTGAGAAGTGGTGATTAAAATATATTAAACTAAATGCAATGATCCCTAATGTAAATTATCCTACGTATGCAAACTATATGAATGAAATAGATTTTAGTAAAATTAAACACAATTTGCAACAATTATAACATAAATAAACTAGGACAATTACTTTAATTAAACTCAATTTATTATCAACATGCTTAATAACATTCGGAAAAACATTCCATGGCAACTCGATCTTTCATGAGTTTGGAAACTACATTAGGTCCTTTCGGAATCCTTTACTTAGTAAATACACATTTTATTGATCCTTATTTACTAAGGGTTTCTTAGCATTTGTGTAAGGTAACAGAGACGTGTTAGGTTTGAAACAATTTAATCACACGAATCTAAAAACTATGCAGATAATAGAGCTTGGTCAGAGTTGTTATGCAACCTTCAATTTAATCGGGTCATGATCTAAATTGAGCATGCACATTTCAATTACGTGTCCATTAGCTGTCGCCTGGTCAGGATCACTCAACTAATTCAGGTACATTTCAATCACGTATGAACGAAATACAAACTTAATTTTAATTGAAAACACGATCGATTGAGGCAAAAACATTATAAGCATGAATCAAATAAATATTATTTAATCAAAGCAATCATCCTAACTTAAATAAAATTAAGCTAACATTGTTGTAAACAAGAACAAAAAACACATAGCAAACATCTTTATATTAAATTAAAGAAAAGGAAGATTAAACCCAATTTAGAGTGGCTATCAACCAAGACTCTGACTGACGAGGCTCCGTCGTTCATTTGCTTTGCTCCTTTGCTGATGGCTCTCCATGGTGGCCTACTAAGGGTTCTTTAAGAGGCTTAATTGCTAAAATCTCCATGAAGAGATGATGCTAGGCTTGGAAATGGAAAAGGCTAAGAGAATTTGGAGAAAAGAGAGAATGATGAATGAAGAGAATGATGAATGATGAGAATGAATGAGGAATGATTGATGGATGCTTAAGAGATGATGAATGAAAGAATGAGAGGGTTTTATTTATAGCTGAGGAGAGGGGGATAGTTTGCTAAAATTAGTAGATGTTAACCTCTTCAAATCTCCTCAAATTCTGGGCGGCCATGCTTAGTGGCTTTTGACTTGATTTTATTGCTTGATTTTTAAGCAATTTTGGATGCCACACAACTCAGGACCGAGACTCGGTCAATCGTAAATCTTTGGGCAAATCTCTAATTTCTTCAACACTGCAAGGACCTTGTGTAATTAAACCAAAGAATGGTTTAAATGGACAACCATGTGTAGCCAAATATTGGGTGGGCTTGGCCTCCAATTTGGACGGTGTTGTAATTCAGCAAAGCTATCAGACCTATCCAGAATAAATCAAGAAGTTAGAGGACCAAAGAATTAAATTTATCCAATTTAATTAATTAATTAAAATCTAAATTATTAATGAAATATTTTAAAATGAATTATTAAATATAATTTTATATTTTATTATTTAATTTAATCATGCATAGCCCATTTTATGTATTAAAAAATATAATATATTCAAATTAATATAAACTAAGTCATTTATTGCATGAAAACAATATATTAAAGCATAAAATCACATTTTAATAATATCTATGACATAATTTCATATTTTCACATATTTTATTAATTTATTAAACCATTACTTAGTTTTAACAATGGATTTAAGAAAAAAAAAGTGATAAATTACATAGTTAAAATCCTATATATTTTTCCGTTTACACACCCCCAAAATTAAATCATTGATCGTCCCGAGTAATGTTTATACACAGCAAAAGGTCTTGCTAAGGAAAAATTGCTAATTGTGTAAGCAACATCAATATTTTTCCCATAATCATGCATTAATGCTTATGGATATTCTTTATTAACAAGGAATTCATATGCAAACATTCCTTAATTTTATACTAAGCTTAAAAATATGCCAATATGAATCATAGTTTGCATGTATGTCACAGCAATAGATAACATTCTTCATTCAACATAATTTCCTATCAGTCAAGCAAACAATCACAAGGCTTATTTATAATCTTCATATGTTGAACTTAGGACTTCCTCTCCACTAATGTAGGTGACATAATCATCAAATCAATAGGTATTTTATAAGGTTGTAATGGGGCTTAGTTAAAGGTAGGGATTTTAAGAGATGGGACATTTTGGTTTTAAAAATCTAACCTTTAACTTTGTCTTGGTTTTCTCGTAATACAACCTTTTTCTTTAAGTGGACCTTTGGAACACCCCCAAACTTATTTTGAGCTCAAGCTCATACATTTTTCCTTTTTGAAGACTAAGCGAACTTTTCTTCGCTCTTTTTTTTGTAAGCACGAGCACATACATATTTATGAAAATTTCCTCAAATATTGATTCCCAAGACAACTTTAGTTAAGATAGGTTCACAAAATTAGGACAATTTTAAAAAGATGGTAACTGGCTTATAATGTAGGTTCATTGCAAAAACAAACCTTTAAGCTCAAAATTACAGTTTCAAGGGTCTAATATCATAGGGTTGGCTTGAAAAGGCTCAAACGGTCCAAAGAAATAGTGCCTATACCATTTTAGATTTTTATGTCCCCTAGGATTTTGCCTCAAGAAAGTTACTAAGTCAATTTTAAAGATATAAACCTTCATGCATGTCTAATCTCAAAAGAAACTAAGTTTTCATGGCAAACATTACTAAGGCTAAGATCATACAAGCATTCCATTCTTCATGATAACATACTTTAACTTAGATAAAATCATCATTTATACTTGCATACAAACTATCTCAGTAACAAAAAAAAAAATATCTCTAAGCATTCATTTATTAAAACATACTTATGAAAGAAATAATTGAAGCATACTTGAAAAAAAATTGAAAGTTTAAGCAATTTGAGCAATTTATTTGCCTTACTCCCCTTTAAAAAAGTAGCAATGTGCTCATTGCAAGAACAAAGTAATGAATGAAAACTGAACACCAGGTAGGGTTGTAAAGAAAGAGAGGTGAGCCATTAAGACTGCTTAAATACCAAGTCTTCCCTAATAACCCAATCCTAGACATGTTCATTCCCATTACTACATCACTTAGTCTTATTATTTCTAAAGAAGTGTTAAGTTTGTTCATGCTTGCTATGTTTTATTCTGCAGAAATTAAATCCTAATTATGAAAGAAATAAATTCCTAAAGACCTAAAAATAATTAAATAAATAACAGGACAAGAATCCCCATTTTATTTTTCTAACTTATTCTCCTTGTCTTCTTTAGCTCCATCTCAACTTGCATCATTAGTATCTTCTGCCCATGTCTCAAAGATAGCATCTAGGAACTCAGGAACAAAAGCATTAGAGATATTCTTAAAAGTATTTCAAATTGAGTCATCTCTAATTTTTGCATATTTCCAGTAAGTTTGTTGTTGATTGTGCATGAACTTGAACATATCCATCAAAACTGACAACTTCGATTTCCTTGAAGTACTTACAGAAGTTGGCATGGGAGTTGTATATTCAAGTTCAACACTTAGCTTGACTGGTTCTTCTTCTGGCTCAACCCTTGGTTCAGGAATGTTTGGTTCCTTATCAGATTCTTCCTCTTCAGTGTCTATGACTGAATTAGCTTCAGTTTCAATTCCATCTGTTGAATCCTCTGTATCCGGCTGAGTTGGATCTTCTTGCTTGCCTTGATTCAGTTCATGCACCCTCTCCACTAATCTTTCAAGATCATAATTTGTAATGCTCCCTTGAACATATCTCCCCTTCAGATTTGCTTGTGTTTTAACATGATACTTTAAGCAAAGTGAAGTGATTAATGATGGGAAATAAGCACTTCCTACCTTCTTTTCAGTACAATTGTAAATCTCCTTGAGGATAGTTTTCCCAAAATTAATGGAATTTTCTGTCAAAATTGCATATAACAAAAGCATCTGTTCCATCGAGATGGTGGAACTATGTGAGATAGGCATAAAAAGGTAACGAATGAAATAAAACCATACCTTTGCTAATCATTTTAAGTATTCTCTTCGACAAGAATGGCTCCTATACTTTCTTATAATCCATTGGGATCCCGGATTTGTCAGAACATCATGTACTTGTTGAAGAAAATCCCAATTGATATTGTTTATCATAGGGTAGTACTCATCTTCTTCAATATCAAGTAAATTAAACAAATCATTGATGGACTTAGAAGTAAGAGGTACCTTTTTCTTTTGAACGATGACTTCAGTAGCATCTTGCGTAGTCAAACTAGCATAGAATTCTTGAATTAGTTCATCATCAGGAAGTGAACGAGCATCACAAAATCGTTAAGACTTGAAAGCATTGATTTTCTTTCTAATCGGTATAGGAACAACCATCAAATCATTACTCTTCAAGTCAAAACCTTTTTCCGGCATCATAGGTTGATGCTTGAAGATTGAATCAAATCTCTCTTTCACTTCTTCACCGATCAAAATTGGGTTTTCAGGAGTAGTCTTTGAAGATCTGGTTCTTTTGTGAGACATGGTATCTTTTCCCAAAAGTTCGGCAAAGTTTCTGCACAAAAGAGAAAAGAGAAATCGGCAAAGTGGGAAGAACTTGCTATGGCAAAAATCTTACGACGGCAATAGGGAATTTTGGTAGAAAGGGAAGAGAACTAAGGTTTCTTTTGAGATTTGTGGTTGACGGCACAAAAGGGAGATTTAGGGATTTTTAGGGTGTAAGCAAATTGCTATGAAGATTAGTAGAATGGAGAGGGGTTTATATAGGCAAAAATTAGGGCAACATGTAGAAAAAAATTAGCTACATTAGGGTTACTTGGGCGGCAAGCAATGGGTGTGACGGCAAGGCATGGATTTTTCCTTCCTTTTTGCTGTATTGGGCCTCAAACTCAGACTGTATCTTACTAAAAAAAATTGATTAGTACTTGGGCCAAATTTGACCCCATTTATTAACATAAAAATTTAAAACTTAAACAGAACAAATGAAATTTTAAAAAAATTAAATCTTAATTAGAAAATTTCTTATTAACAAATTACATTAAATTAATTCCAAGGAAAGGTTGGAGGGGTCACAGCGGTCCCGCTTAAGTTCCAATCTCCTTAGACAGAATTAATTAAATGTAATAAGTTAAGAAAATAAGTTCTAATTATTTATTTATTTACAAAATGAGTTCATGAAAAATTAAAGGTCTGTTAATCTGAGTGATGATTCAACTCGCTCAACTTCACCATCTCAGTAGTGTTTGAGATGTTGACCATTGACTTTAAAAGTACCTCCGTAATTGTTGTATAATTCAATAGCTCTATAAGGATAAACTTGGTAGATGGTATAAGGTCCTTTCCATCGAGATTTAAGCTTCCTAGGAAATAACTTGAACATTGAATTAAATAACAAAACCTTCTGACCTTCTTTAAACTCACGAGGTTGTATATGACTATCATGCCATCTCTTTGATCTTTCTTTACACATTTTGGCATTCTCATAGGAAAACAACCTCAACTTTTCCAACTCATCAAGTTGTAGCATTCTTCTCTCACCGACTTGCTTAAGATCAAAGTTGAACTGCTTCAAAGCCCAAGGAGCTTTATTCTCCAACTCTAATGGCAAATGATATGCCTTTCCAAAGACTAACCAATAAAGATTCATTCCTAACAGAGTCTTAAATGCTGTTCGATAGGCCCATAATGCATCATCGAGCCTTCGAGACCAATCTTTTCTGTTAGGGCGTACTACCTTTTCAAGGATACCTTTGATTTTACGATTCACTCTTTCAACTTGCCCATTAGACTGGGGGTGATAGACAGTAGCAATCTTGTGCTTCACATCATATTTTTCAAGCAACCACTTAAGCCATTTGTTCACAAAGTGAGAACCTTCATCACTAATAATAACTCTTAGTGTCCCAAATCGTGTAAACACATGCTTATGTAGGAATCTCATGACTACCTTAGCATCATTTGTTGGGCATGCTTCAGTTTCAACCCACTTGGATACATAGTCCATAGCAACTAAGATGTATTTGTTCCCATATGAAGGAAACGGGCCTAAGAAGTCAATGCCCCTTACGTCGAACAATTCGATCTCCAAAATGTTTGTCAAAGGAATCTTATTCCTCCTTGATATATTTCCAGTCCTTTGGCATTTATCACAGTTTTTCACATAAGCATAAGTATCTTTAAATACTGTAGGCCAAAAGAAACCTGCTTGCAAAATCTTTGCTGTAGTACGTGAACCACCAAAGTGTCCCCCACTTGGAGATGAATGGCAGTGATACAAGATCTCTGCAATCTCGCTTTCAGCTACACACTTTTGGATTATAATATCTGCATATTATTGAAACAAAAATGGATCCTTCCAAAGATAATACTGACTATCATAAAGGAATTTTTTTCTTTGTTGGTATGTCATTTCTCGAGGAATTATTCCACATATAAGATAATTGGAAAAATCAGCAAACCAGGGTATTTCATGAATTTGATTTACCTTAAATAAGTGTTCATCTGGGAAATTCTCGTTGATAGGCACACATGACTGAGTTACCTCATCTGGGAAATCTTTGATAAACCTTCGAAAAAAATCGACATGGCCTAAGAAACTTTTGATTCCTTTCACATTCAATGGGCCGGTAATCTTTCAATTACGTCCACCTTTTCTTTATCGACTTTAATTCCCTTTTTTGAGATCTTATGACCTAAGACAATCCCTTCCTTGACCATAAAATGGAATTTTTCCTAATTAAGGACAAGATTCGTCTCTTCGCATCTCTTCAGCAGCTTAGCCAAATTACTCAAATGGATATCATAAGTGTTACCAAAAATAGAAAAATCATCCATGAAAACCTCAACAAAATTTTCAACCATATCAATAAATATTGCCATCATGCATCGTCGAAAAGTTGCAGGTGCATTGCATAAACCAAAAGGCATTCGCCTAAAAGCAAATGTACAGTATGGACAAGTAAAGGTTGTTTTATGTTGGTCCTTCGGGGCTACAACTATTTGGTTATATCCTGAATAGCCATCTAAAAAACAATAGAATTCATTACCTGACAGTCGATCTAACATCTGATCCATAAAAGGCAACGAAAAATGGTTCTTCCGAGTGGCTTTGTCCAACTTTCTGTAATCAATACAGATTCTCCAACCAGTAACAGTTCTTGTTGGAATTAACTCATTACGCTCATTTTCAACAATCGTGATTCCACCTTTCTTCGACACACACTGCAACGGACTTACCCATGAACTACCTGAAATAGGATAGATGATTCTTGCATCTAACCATTTAATCACTCCCTTTCTCACAACTTCTTTCATAATAGGATTGAGCCTCCTTTTCCCATCAATTCGAGGTCTTTCTCCTTCTTCTAAAATGATTTTATGCATGCAAAAAGAAGGGCTTATACGTTGAATATCAGCTATGGTCCAACCAATTGCTTTCTTAAATTTCTTTAGAACAGCAATTAGTTGCTCCTTTTGATCTTTCGTTAGTTCCGCTCAAATAATCATAGGCAAAGTAGAATAATCACCTAAATAAATGTATTTCAAATGGGAAGTGTAACACCCTAATCCCGGCCTAAAAGTTAGGCCCGAATCTGGCGTGTCACATTGAAGTGTTTTTCGAAAACCATGTTTTCATTAAAAACCATTCTTGAAATTTCAAACTTCTTACCATTTAAAACTTGTATAAAATCTCAGTTTGCGTTTGTTTATTTTCAATAAAGGTTTTTTAAAAAGTTATCACCTACAAAACCTTATTGTTGCGGAAGCTTAAGTTAAAGCAAATGATTTACGAAAACATGATATTTAAAAATTGAGGTGCGGAAACGTAGTGTTAGAAAACAGTTATTGTTTTGGAAAACCGTGCTCTACTTCTAGCAGATATAACTCACAATCAACAACAAGAGAATCAAGAGGAAAAAGAAGTATTCGGCTTAATACAAAAAGAAAGAGTGATGATAGAATCAGTTAGAAATAAAAAAAAAGGTGTATTCGGCCAAGCACAATAGAGAGAGGAGATGATAAAATGAAAGTACTTGAAAGGCCTAAGATGTGTTCGATTGGGATTGTGAAGGAATGAGAAGTAGAGAAGATAGTGAAGAAAGGTGGGGAGAGGATTCGGCTTAGTAGAAAGTCCGAAAGGAGAAGAATTAGAGAGGAAGGGGAGAAGCACTCTTCGATTTTGAGAAATAGAGAAGTAGAAAGAATGGAAGAAGAAAGACGATTCGACAAATATTGAAAAGTGAATTCGGCAATACTAACCAGTTTTCCCCAAACGGTCAATTCGACAAAACTTCAACAACAAAAAATGGAGAACAGAAAACTATTTTCGGTACTTAAGAATTTAGAGCAACTGACCAAAATAAAATTGACCAAAAAGAGAGGAGAAAGCCTCATAGCCGAATTTCCCATACACCAACATACAAATCAGCATAACCTTCTACAACTCAAACTCCTCCTTTCTATCCACAATCCACTTCTAAAAATCCTCCCTGATATCCTCCTCAAATCACTCCACATATCACTCCAACCTCTTATTTATCAGAATTTTATTGCAACACAACCACTAGTCGAACCAAGCTATAAAATTAATACCCCATTGTGCAACCTAGGACTTGAACCTCAGACTTCACAGTTACACAACACACCACCTTGCCACTACACCACAGGCTCCTTTTTGCGTCACATTTTATCTTCAATTAATAAAAAGGTCTAAATCTAATGTCCAAGTTCCTTTAAAAGAAAACCAAAATAAATTGCAAGAGCCAAGACTTGAACCCAGGCTCCCTTGCAACCTTACTGATGCCACAACCACTAGACCACATGCTTTCTTATATCATTTTTTAACACAATAATTTAAAAGGCCTACAACCAAGCATCCAGGGTTTTATCCACTTAAAACCAAAATTTTTGCTAAAGCCCAAGTTTGAACCCAGGACTTTTCCAACTCCTTTCAGGACCCTTAACCACTAAAGCAAACATTCTTTTGTGTCATTTCCTAGCCCACATAAACTTTTATGCTCAGCTTCCTAATCGTTCCCTTGCTTAAGGCCCAATACTTCTAGGCCCAAATTTCGGGGCGTTATAGGAAGGAAGTACCATTAGCTTGAGTTTAGGCGGGTTTTCAATTGACAACTGGGTTGCACTAATTCTCTGACTTCCAACTCCAACGGTTCAAACCGTGTGGATTGAATAAAATTTCCTAGATTGGCTTCCATCAAAGCCATGTTTTCTTCACCTTATTCATCTTCCAAAGGGTCAAAATCTAAAGCTTTCACCAATGGATCTTCGTCAAAATTACTTTCCATAAAAACTGAGGTTTCTATCTCTTCCATAACTGAACACTCCTCTGCCGAATCGGGCAATTTCATCACTTTAAGAATGTTAAAGATTACCTGATCATTTTAAACTCGCATAGTGAGTTCTCTTTTCTGCACATCAATTAACATTCTTCCTGTGGCTAAGAAAGGTTTCCTAGGGATGATCGACACTTGTCTGCTTCAAAATCTAAGACAATGAAATTAGTAGGAAAAATAAATTTATCGACTCTTACCAAAACATCCTCGATCTTTCCTTCGGGATATGCTAAAAATCGATCTGCTAACTGAAGCGTCATAGTTGTAGGTCTTACTTCACCTATCCCTAACATCTTGAAAATAGACTTAGGCATCAAGTTGATACTCACTCCTAAGTCACACAAAGCTTTACCACAATAAGATTCACCAATGTTACAGGGTATAGTAAAACTTCCTGGGCCTTTCAATTTCGGTGGCAATTTGTTCTGCAGGAACGCACTGCACTCCTTTGTCAAGGCAATAGTCTCATACTCACTCAGTCGTTTCTTCTTGGACAATATATTTTTCATAAACTCCACATAATTCATCATTTGTTCTAAAGCCTTCAGCAACAGAATATTGATGTGTAACTGCTTCAGAACATCCAAAAACTTCTTGAATTGCACCTCCTGCTTCTGCTTGTTTTGCTGCAATCATTGCAAATATGGAGATGATGGAACTTTCGGTTGAACAAGACAGCTTTTCTGAGTAGGTAAATCTTCATTCAAAAAAGATGTTAAAATATCTGAATTCACTAAGTCAGGGTTTACCTTGTCAAACTTTGCAGATTCTGATTCCTTTGGTGTAGGAACATCAACAGCTAGTTGATTCTTCTCAACAAACTTATCTTCGACACAATCAATTGGGTTTCTAGAATTTTACCACTTTGCAATACCACTGCCTTGATATGTTCTTTACCCAAATTTCTTGGATTCTCAGTATCGCTCGACAAGGTTCTTTGCGGTCTATTACGTAGCTCTGTAGCTAACTGACCCATTTGGCTTTCTAAATTTTTCAATGCTGATGCTTGGCTTTGGTTCAAAGCGTCATTCTTTGCCATTTACGCTTTCAACAGGATCTCCAAACTGTTTGATGCCTCAGCTTGAGGTGGTTTTGGAGCTTACTGATTAAACCCTTGAGTTTGGTTGGGTCTTTGCTGCAATAAGTTGTTGTTTAGTCCATTTTCTTGGTTGCTCCAAGAAAAGTTAGGATGATTACACCATGAAGGATTGTAGAAATTAGATTGGGGTCCTTGTCCACTCCTATTTTGATATTGGTTCCCCACATAGTACACTAAATTGGGATTCGATAGACAATTCTCAAAAGAATGACCTTCCCCACAGTACACACAGGAAACTACATCAAACAGACTTGGTGGCTGAGCTACAGAATTATTAGCACTATTAGCGGTTAATTATTTTATTATAGAGGAAATAGACGATACCTGAGCTGATAACAAAGTGAGGGTGTCAGCTTCATGAACTCCAACTACACGTCTTCCTGAAGCTGTTCGATTTGTTGGCCATTGATTGTTATTACTTGCGATCCTCTCGATGATCTCATAAGCCTCATTATAATACTTAGACAAAATTGCACCATTCGCGGAAGCATCTACCATCAATCTTGTATGTGCATTGAGACCATTATAGAATGCCTCCAACTGGATACAATGAGGAATCCCATGATAAGGACACTTATGAAGTAACTCCTTGAATCGCTCCCAAGCCTCATACAAAGACTCGTTATCCAATTGTTGGAAAGTTGTGATCTCGTTCCTTAACTTAGCTTTTTTTCTAGGTGGGAAATACTTAACCAAAAATCTCTGTGCTAATTCTTGCCATGTAGATATGGAACTTGGTGGCAATGAGTTGAGCCAGGCTCGTGCTCATTCTCGTGATGAGTACGGAAACAATTTCAACCTCAGTACGCCTTCAGTTGCACTGGCTATCTTGAATGAATCACTCACCGCCATAAACAATCGAAGGTGGATATGTGGATCTTCCGTAGGCATACCACTAAATTGGCTCACCGTTTGTAGCATTTGAAACATCACTGGTTTCAATTCAAACTGGGTTGCCTCAATATCTGGCCTTCTAATTTCTGAGTTTAACTCACTGAAAAGTGGCACAACATATTGTCTAATGCATTGGTCCCTATCATCGGCAATGAGGATAGGATTTCGTACTTGATCGACTTCATTACCTTGGTATTGATTTTGATTTCCAAGGTCCATCTCAACTTGTCTTTGAGTTGTTCGTTCACATCTTCTTTGTCTGAAAGTTCACTCAATTTCAGGGTCTACAGGGAGTAAATCAATAATTCGATTGATGCCCATAAACACCTGGAAGGAAAATCACAAAAATTTAAAAGAATAAGTTAGTAATGTTAGAAATAAATCAAATTGAAAATAAATAATTTCACGAAAAAAATGACTATGGCAACATTTGACAGTCCCCGGTAACGGCGCCAAAAACTTATAACACATAGGTTTGTGCAAGTGTACACAGTCGTTATCAAGTAATAAGTAACTATCGAGTTATCGTCTCCACAGGGATTGTATTTGTGCTAAGTGACTTAATTAATAAAATTATATTAACAATTTGGTAAATAAAAACACAATATAGTTAAGAAGTGGTGATTAAAATATATTAAACTAAATGCAATGATCCCTAATGCAAATTATCCTATTGATGCAAACTACATGAATGAAATAGATTTTAGTACAATTAAACATAGTTTGCAACAATTATAACATAAATAAACTAGGACAAATATTTTAATTAAACTCAATTTATTATCAACATGCTTAATAACATTCAAAAAAACATTCCATGGCAACTCGATCTTTCATGAGTTTGGAAACCACATTAGATCCTTTCGGATTCCTTTACTTAGTAAATATGCATTTTATTGATCCTTATTTACTAAGGGTTTCCTAGCATTCATGTGAGGTAACAGGGACGTGTCAGGTTTGAAACAATGTAATCACACAAATCTAAAAACTATGCCAATAACAGAGCTTGGTTAGAGATGTTATGCAACCTTCAATTTAATCGGGTCAGGATCTAAATTGAGCATGTACATTTCAATTATGTGTCCATTAGCTGTCATCTGGTCAGGATCGCTCAGCTAATTCAGGTGCATTTCAATCATGTATGAACGAAATACATAATTGATTTTAATTGAAAACATGATTGATTGAGGCACAAACATTAGAAGCATGAATCAAATAAATATTATTTAATCAAAGCAATCATCTTAGCTTAAATCAAATTAAGCTAACATTGTTGTAAACAAGAACGAAGAACACATAACAAACATCTTTATATTAAATTAAAGAAAAGGAAGATTAAACCCAATTCAGAGTGGCTGTCACCCAAGACTCTGACTGATGAGGCTCCTTCGTTCCTTTGCTTTGCTCTTTTGCTGATGGCTCTCCAAGGTGGCCGACCAAGGTTTTTTAAGAGGCTTAATTGCTAAAATATCTATGAAGAGATGATTCTAGGCGTGGGAATGGAAAAGGCTAAGAGAATTTGGAGAAAAGAGAGAATGATGAATGATGAGAATGAATGAGGAATGATTGAGGGATGATGAATGAATGACTGGGAGGGTCTTATTTATAGGTGGGGAGAAGGGGATAGTTTGCTGAAAATAGTGGATGTTAACCTCTTCAAATCTCCTCAAATTGTTGCCGGCCATGCTTAGTGGCTTTTGACTTAATTTTTTTGCTTGATTTTTAAACAATTTTGGATGCCACACAACTCAGGACTGAGACTCGGTCAATTGTAAATCTTCGGGCAAATCTCTAATTTCTTCAACACTGCAAGGACCTTGTGTAATTAAACCAAAGAATGGTTTAAATGGACAACCATGTGTAGCCTAAGGGTTGACTTGGTCTCCAATTTGGATAGTTTTGTAATCCAGCAAAACTATTAGACCTATCTAGAATAAATCAACAAGTTAGAGGACCAAAGAATAAAATTTATCCAAATTAATTAATTAATTAAAACCCAAATTATTAATGAAATATTTTAAAATGAATTATTAAATATAATTTTATATTTTATTATTTAATTTAATCATGCATGGTCCACTTTATGTCTTAAAAATATAATATATTCAAATTAATATAAAATAAGTCATTTATTGCATGAAAACTATATAATAAAGTATAAAATCACATTTTAATAATTTATATGTCCTAATTTCATATTTTCACATATTTCATTAATTTATTAAATAATTACTTAGTTTTAACAATGAATTTAAGTAAAAGGTGATAAATTACATAGGAAATATCCTATATATTTTTCATTTACAAATGCTCATATTAAGCACAATGAAAACAATTCATTAAGCATCAAAGAAACAACCATATTGCACAACCTCAGTAGTTCCAAATCTAGTGTCATATTATACTTACTAGTTCATTACTACTAGTTCTTTTCATGGTAAACATATTCACTTTTAAGAATATATCCTATTACACATAATCATCTAACATTCAAGCATATATCACAATATTCAAAACATCTTTACACATAAATTTCATAATGGTCACATACTCATTTAGGCATACCTCACATTACACATATATACATTTTAATATAATTTGGCACTTGAGCTATGAAACATAAAAGTGAGCTCTATCATCACTCATCAGATACATAGATCTCCAATACACCAAACATAGACTCATAGAGTCAAACATGTCCCAAAAGTGAAGCATAAAGCTAACACTCTCCTTATTTCCCCTCATATGTCCAGTTGAATGGAGCTTAGCTTACATTCCCTTATCCCTCCAACATGTCCCAAGGCCTCAATGCCCAAAATCACTGTACATATAGGTGAGTACTCAAAATCCTATGGCATGCCAACTATATCCAATGGTTTCAAGATCACAAGGCCAAAATATTCGAAGTCAAACACATATCACTTACCGATTATCTGTGCACAATCACAACATATTTGCATCTTTAGCAAATTACTATCACTAACATTTAATGTATACATAACATGTACATATTTTCACTTTCGCAACAGTTATCATAACCACATATCACATGTTATAGCATCTCAATTTACATATTCACAAACACATAAGCACTTTATTCACAAGATAACATAGGTATGAGAAAGCTTAAACTCGGAATTTAGAGTAGGGGTTTAGGCTACTACTAAATTCCCAAATAACGCATTGAATCATGTCCAGAACCAATTATTCCAAACACTCACCAATTACGCTTTCGCCGAAAAGCCAAAAGGTCTAACTAGTTTTTCCTTGCCTTTATCTCTACTCGTAGAAGGTTCTATCGAATCCAGAACTTCAACACAAAAAATTCATACAACAATGCATCCAAAAATTAGCTAAGGACTTATGACAAGCGTACAAAACATAAGGCTAAACTAAGTTCTCATGTAACCGAAACTTATAACATAACAAATTTTAATTTTGGATATCTTGACCTATACTTAATCCTTTCTCCTAAAACCAATTCCGTTCATCTTTTAATTCACCTACTACTAATTCCAAGCCTTTAAACTACAATAAAATACTCAATTCACAGTATTGACTTTTTCCACATGTTTTATGGCTATTTTCTGAAAATTCGTTAAAACTTAAGAAATATTTAACGAAACTTCAAAGTAAGTTTATAAACCTTCTAATCACATCAGATCTAATTGAAAAACACTTTGAAACCATGTTTTTATCCAAAATCACAAAATCCACCATTAACGACCCAATTTTTGACTTTTATTTAAAACATGCGATTTAATGACTAAAAACATAGTTTTAAAGAATAAATAACATTTAAAACTATTTAGAAGTTGAACTGTTACCATAGACGACAAAAATCCAAGCATTAGATCGAAAATTTGAAAACTCGAAAGCTTAACAATGGAGAAAACTATGGTTATCTGGGGTGTCTTTCTTGGTCTTTTTTAAAGGTTTGTAACTTAAATATGATAGAAATCAACAGGAATTAGGATTTGGAGTTCAAAATTGATTGCAATAGCAAGAGAGAACAATGGACGACAAACACTAGTTTTGGGGGTTGTTTTTATGTGAAATAATTTGGAGATTGGGGTTTTTAGCTTGAATTTTAAAATCTGGTCAAATTGCTTCATAAAAATTCTAAGTTTTGACTTTTTTAAAAATTAGTCCTTTTTGCAAAATTAAATGTATTTAGAACTCATTTTCAGAAATTTATTTAATTTTCTAAAAACCATAATTAAAAAATTACTGGTATATCATGTCACAAAGTTTCTAACACTCTAACGCTGAAATTCCTAAAATACCCCTAAAACTCCTAGGTCCTATTTTGGGGTGTTACATTGAGCCTCAAATAATCCTTTCTTGATGAGCCTCATGTTGAAGCCTTGAGCCTAAACAAATTGAAAACTCAAACCTTTTTTGTCCCTAGCATTAAAAAAGGCACTATGTAATGGACATTGAGCCACAGACATTAAGGGTTAGGTAGAGACATTCTGGTGGATTTATTTGTGTATGATATGGTATGTATAGATCCTTGCTAATTAAAAGTAGTACAAAAAAGAAAAATATGTATAAGTGAAATAAAAGAAAAGTGAGGGTTAAAAGCATTGCATGTGAAAGGCTGCAAAAAAAAAGAGCTCAAATGAAAAATCAAATTTGAGCTTAAACAAAAATCTTTTAGTTCATAATGTGCAATACTTGCTCACTTACTATACGTTCCAATATCTTTTAGTATCTTCTAATATTTTTGAGAGAGAAGGAGAAATAAGGAGGTGAGCTTTACGATTAATTAGGACAAAAGGGGAACAATGTTGTGTTCTTTACTATTTCTAGTGCTTGAAACCATTTTGAGCTACCTTTTTCTTTGAAGTCCAAACCGTCCTAAGCCTTAGAATGTTACTAGCGTAGGAGACCTTTGCAACCAAAATATTTTACTCACACAATTCTCTTGATTTGTTTGCATTTACTTGGATGAGCACCTTCGATTCTTTAACACCCCAAACCCGGCCCAATCATTATGGACGAATTCAAAAAGCTACATTGGCCACCGAAATGACCCAGGACAACTTTCTTGATTTCAAACATACTTTTTTTAACCATTCGCTTAGTTCACTCAAAACTAGTAAAATTGACTGTTCAACTTTATTTTCTATCTCATTTCAAAAATCATTTGTCCACGAAAATGGTCGAAATAAACTTTCAAAAATTTTAAAAAATATTTTAAAACTATAGGCTTATCAACTCAAAAAAATTAAATAAATATTTTATTTTAATTTCATAAAAACCATGCAACTTTCAGAATCGAAATAAATGATATCTCAATTGTAAACTTTCAAGCATTTATCCAAAACTATTTGATTTTCAGTCATACTTCTAAATCATTTGTCTTTTATTAAAAATTGGAGAACTTGGTTATTTGTTATTATTTCATAAATAAAACATATTAACTTCATAAATGAAATGTTTTAGAAAACTCATTTGTAAACATTAATAATTTTAAAAACAAAGTCTAATTTTATTAAAACTCATGTTTCAAAAATGTAGCAGAAAAATATATTATTGATAGATTTTATTTTAAAAATGAGTTTCATTTGAAATCTTATCAAATACTAACTTATGCAATTTTTAAAACTTAACATTAGGAAATCAAGTCATGCAAATCATAATAAAATCCCCAAAATAAAGTACCATAATTGAACATAAAAAGTCCCAAATAGCAATAAAGTCCATAAAAATCCAAATCATAAATAAAAGTCCATATTTATTTAAAATCCATCTCCGAGAGCATCACCAACGACCGTGTCTGAGTTCTAAGCACGAAGATTATCTGAAACACATAAGTAAAGTGGGTGAGCTGTAAAGAGCCTAATGTGAGATCAACAGAAAT
The DNA here is from genome assembly GCF_025698545.1 of Gossypium raimondii. Classification (NCBI taxonomy): domain Eukaryota; kingdom Viridiplantae; phylum Streptophyta; class Magnoliopsida; order Malvales; family Malvaceae; genus Gossypium; species Gossypium raimondii. The sequence goes on from NC_068568.1 coordinate 27,542,667, forward strand.
ATAATTGCATACATATCAAATTATCAATCTCAACATATCAATCATCTTAAAAATCACAAGTTCTAACACTGATACTTATGCATGAACACGTCGATGCATATTTTAAAATGATGTTTTATAAAATTTCCTACCCATCTCCGCTACACACAAGTATCGAGTTGCCAAAAACTCATCCATTGGAAACACCATTTGTAGACAAGCCAGCACCAGATAAACTGCCATTGATAACACTTTTTGGACAAGTCACCACGTGTGCAGATATGCTACCATTGAAAGACTTTGTGGATAAGCCACCATTGATTTGCAAATAAACTGCCACATACTTCCACCTTTCACAAAACCCACCCCATGCATGTGATATGGCAATTTCACTTTTTAACACATATTATTCATTTTTACACTTAGGCATTTAACCATACTCTCTTAATCACATATCACTTAATAATCAGTTTTAATCCCTTTCACATGCTTTTCACATTAGGTCATAGATCTGAATATTAACATGCATATAGATAGATATCACATATTTAAATTATCAAACGTATCACATAAGCCATGCATCACATATCATGAGAATGAGATCTACACATACATCTTTGTCAAAGTTATAATCACATCATATATCATCGTTTCATAGAATACTCGGTTAGAGTCACTTACTTGGTTCCCCTTGATCAGTTTTTCAACTCCTCTTTGAATACTTAGTGTCCTCACGATTAATTATAATTAATTTATTAATATAAAAAAGCAAACAAATCACACACAACCAATATTATTGAACCCATACCTTTTTTGTATATCCAAAATGCCACAATCCCCTATTATTAATTCCGTTTGGATCTAAACTTGAAAGATGTATCTAAACAAACAAATGATCTTTATTGGTTAGAATCTGTCAAAAAAAAATATTTACTATTAATATATTGATAATTAAAAATTTCACCATAACACTTACCCCACAGTTTGCACACTTGAATCTATGATTTCTAATCCAAAGTTAAGGATCTCTATTATTATTATTGATTGGACCTTCAAAGAGAGTAAAGGATAGTATTAATACATAAATAATTTAATAAGGACAATTACTATGGCCACTATACCATTCGGCCAAGAAATAACATCAACAAGAGGAGGAGTTTATGATCAAATAACCCACACTTACACACTTAATCAATTCAAAATGAACACTGGATTGATAAAGACTTGAGATTGGAGAGTTGGATGATTTAAAAGAATTATTAAAATGAGAGGGTATAAGATTAATCAAAATAAAATAATGGCTAAGAAATGTGGAGAAAAAGAGGAAAACTCAACCACTGGTGGTGGCGATGGCGGCGGTGGTCTGACGAAAGGTGTAGTAAAAGAAATGGTGAAGGTTTGACAAAACAAAAGTGAAATATTATTATGAAATAAAGAGGAATGGAGGAGAAAATAATACCACAATGGTTTATGGTGGTGGTCATGGTATCGATGGGCGGTGACAGGGAAGAGAAAGAGGGGGAGGAGGAGGAGGTGTAGTGGCCACGAGGCACGACGGTCGGTGGTGGAGGGTTTAGTCATGGTGGAGGAAGGAAGCACAAGTAAAAAGAGGAAAAGGTGGTGGTGTTGCAAAAAGAGAGAAAAATAGGTGAGAATAGAGAGGAAAAAAGAGAATATGGAGGAGAGGAAGGAGGGGACGGCAATGATAGGTTGGTGAGTGAGAGGAGAGGTTTGTCAACTTGGTCTAGGTTCAATGAACCTCTACTACAGAAAGGGTGAGATGAAATGGTAAGAGAGGGAGACAAGGAGTAAAAAGGGGGATCATATTCGTTAAAGCTTTGGGATGGATGGCAAGCTTAATAATCAGATGGGTTTTTGTGTTAAAAATTAAATAAAAAGATAAGAACAAGGGGACTTAAACTTAGGACCTCTAAGTTAGCAAATGAGCATTAAACCACTAGATCACGTCACTTCTTTCTTTTTATTTTAATAGAAAATATTTAAAAACATGGGATGACCTTTGCTAAGGGTTTAAAACAAATTTGTACGAAAAAAATTAATGAGAGGGAAGGGATTCAAACTCAGATCATCAAGGATAGCTCCACCACTACTCAATCACTATAATTGATATTTATTTATTATTAAATAAGTAAGTGATTATCTAAATAAAAATTCAGTTGTGACCACTCTTGGTTCATTAACCTAATTTCTACTAACCCAATTTTTTGGGATGTGACAACTCTCCCCTCCTTAAAAAGAATTTTGTCAAAATTTCTATTGTCAAGCCAATTCACTTATCCATAAAATTCATAACCCTTCTTTCTAAACCAACCACCATGCTTTCACTGTACAACTCTGATTCCAATGTAGTTCCAATACTTCACCTTAAATTTCCTATTGATTTCTTATTTACTTACATGGATTTTCTCAGGGGACTATCTATAGAAATATCACTAACGATTTCCTCATTCCCGAATTCTCAGTTTCAAAAATGCACTTTTAACAACAACCATTTAGGGAAAATAAATTCACAATCAATGCAAGGTACAATTAGAATGGATCATAAAGGTACCTTCATTAATGTCATATGCATCTCGAACCTCTCGATGCCTAGCAGTATAAGCCAGTCTCTAATTTCATTTTTGAGTCGAAGCTTGCACTTACCTAAAAAATACGTGAACGATTTTTAACATGATGGTTAACTGACCTTCATCTGATACAAGCACCTTACTTTTTGCAACATTTGCCCTAATGGAACTTACTACAGTACTTATAATGTAACACTCCAAACCCGACCAAGTCGTTATGCTCGAATTTGGAAAGCTACATTGGCCACCGGAATGGCCCAGAAAAACTTTCTTGATTTGAAACGTACTTTTTTTAAACCATTTGCGCAGCTCGTACAAAACTAGTAAAATCGAATGTTCAATCTCATTTCAAAAACCATTTGTCCATGAAAATGGCCGAAATAAACTTTCAGAATTTTGAAAAAAAATATTTTGAAACTATTGGCTTATCAATTCAAAACAAATGAAATAAATAGTTTATTTTAATTTCATAAAAATCGTGCAAATTTTAGGAATCAAAATAAATAATATCTCAATTGTAAACATGCAATCATTGATTCAAAACTATTTGATTTTCAATCATACTTCTAAATCATTTGTCTTTTATTCAAAATTGGAGAACTTGGTAATTTGTCATTATTTTGGAAATAAAAAATATTAACTTTATAAATAAAATGTCTTTAGAAAACTCATTTGTAAACATTAATAATTTTGAAAACTAAGTCTAATTTTATTAAGAACTCATTTTCCGAAATGCAACGAAAAGATGTGTTATTGACATATTCTATTTTAGAAACCGAGTTTCAAGTGAAATCTTATCAAATATTAATTTATGCAATTTTAAAACTTAATGTCATGGAAGTTATTTATGCAAATTAGAATGAAATATTCCCAAAATAAAGTCTCATGCCACAGTCCATACCCAAACTTATTACAAACCCAAAATATCAAAATAAAATTTAATTACTTTAATTTAAAAAAGAATTCTTAGAAACTCCAAATGTCGTCTTCGAATCCTAACCTCAGGGTTATCTGTAACATCCCAAAACTGTAGGGGTGAGCTATAAAGCTTAGTGTGAGATTAACATAAACACAATCACATAAATACATACAATCATAATAATCATATCAGTTTCATATAACGCAATATTTCACACTTATACTATGCATGATCATGTCAATATACATTTTGTAAAACGATGCATATTTTCTTAAAACGATCCTACACGTCTCTGCTACACACCAAAATCGAGTTTTTCCCAGAACTCATCCATGCAACACATAAAACTGCCAATAATCAATATCGTGGACAAGCCACCAAAACTGCATATATGCTGCCACATAATCAAAATCATGAATAGTGTCACATTAATGCTAGTAAACTGCCACATACTTCCGGTTTTCACATATCTCACCCCATGCATGTGATATGGGTAAAATCACTCAGATCATATAGGCATGTTTAACAAGAAAATCTTATATATACACATGGTACCAAAATTTAACAATTTACTTTCATGCGAACATGACATGAGAATGAGATGTACATATTTTTCAAGTCAATAATAAGCATCAATATCACACAACATGTTTTTCACAACATATACAGTTTGGGAAATACTTACTTCACAAAATCCATATCGAAAAGTATCCTTATCAATAACATTATTTAAATAACAACACTTTTATCAATATAAAACAAAGACTTGATTTAATGTAGTGTTAAAACCCACACCTGATCATAGATTTGATGTGCCACAAATTTCTAAGAACGCCTACACGTGGATCTAACAATTAGATTACCTTTCAGTCAACAATGGCGATCTTACGTTAAAAACGATCGTCAATAAGATTGATACAAAAGTGGTGTTGATTTTTCCATTATCACTTACCCTTAAAATAATCTCTTGGAAAATGATTTAAATCCCAACGTTTAGTGGTCTCTCGAGTTGATGTTGATCGACCTTTCAACAATTAATGACATAAGATATGTTAAACATGAGAAAGATAATTTACTAAGGCTCTCTAAAGTATTCGGCCAAGGGAAGAAAAATATTTCTACACAACCCTTAGTCTTATACTTACTATGTTGAAACGGAAGGTTCGACAAATTGTAACGATCAAGAATCGGAGGGGAAAAAATGATCTAAAAGGAGGATTATTCGAAAATAAGCTCAAGAAAAATAGAGTTTAGAATTGGGTATTAAACAAAATATTTAATGTAGAATTTTTGACTATATAAAAAATAATGAACATTCAAAATAAAGAAGAGAGAAATGATCTCCACTGTTGGCAGTGGTGCTATGGCGACGATGGTGATGATCTAACAATGAAGGCAACGGTTCAATAGAGGAGAAGGAAATAATATGTGTTCGGTCACTCTCTTAAAATAGGAGAAAGGAAGAGAGAAAAGAAAATAAGAAATTGGGAGAAGTTGCGCGATGGTTGCCCCGATGGTGGAGGGTGGCACTACGGGCATTGTTTGGAGAAAAATGAGAGGAGAAAAGTGGCGGAAAGGTGGAGGTCTAGTGGTGACGATGGTGGTTCAAGGAAAAAGGGTGAGGGAAGAGAGGAGGAAAAATAATACAAATGGTAGTTGATGGCTAAAACAAAATAAAAAGGGAGAAAATAGGACGAGCAAAAGAGGAGGTGGCAAAGATTAATAGGAAACTAAAATATGGACAACATTCACCTTGTCTAGGTTTAATGTATGACACACAAGGTAAGTGTGAAGAAAATAGGCTTGTAGAGGGGACAAATGAGCAAAAAGGGGATCAAAGGAGTGAAAAAGGGGGCTTAATTAGGGAAGGTTGACTCACACACAAGGAAAGAATCTTTCCTCATGCATAGTAACTAGGCTGGATGGAAAAGAGTGTTCACATTAGCTAAAGTTGTCAAAAAAAATTAAATAAAAATTTGGGAGTGTTGGGAGCTGAACATAGAAACTTTAGGAAATTATTTAGGCACTAACCATTTGACCAAATTACTCCTTGTGATGATTTAAACAAAAAATATTTAAAAACTTGGGATGACCTTTTCTAAGGGTTTAAAACAAATTTGTACCAAATATAAATTAACGAGAGCGAAAGGATTCAAACTCAGGTCATTAAGGACAGCTCCACAACTACTCAATCACTATAATTGATATTTATTTATTATCAAATGAGCAAAATATTATCTAAATAAAAATTTTGAGGTGATTATTCTCGGTTAATTAACCCAATTTATACTAACCCAATTTTTGGGATGTGACATACAAACCAAAATTCTTGTTGAACCAATAGAACCTCCAGTATTTGCTTTTACAATATTCTATTGTGGTTTATCCTCTCTAGCCTGCTTCAAAGGTCGTGAATTTGGGCCAGTAGAACTAGACTTCCTCTTATTCCGTACTTTGTTCTTTTCCTTTCTCTCATATTCCCATCACTTACTTCCTTCTACTATTTTGTTCTTCTCAACCGTAGTCTTGAAAACCCCTTTCTAAAACACCCTACATTGCTTGGGATATTTTATCATCCCTAGTTTCGCAATTTCTGCCTTTAACGATAAATGCTTTAACGATGCCATTTGTCTCAAGGTTAGGCACAAGTCCTTTAAAAGCTAACGAATAATGATGAGCTACTCGACATTGTACTCCTCAAAAATCACTTACCACGGGTTTGCATACCTCGAGTTTTCATATTTCTTTCTTGAGTCTAAAGTCTTATATTACTCTATAGTTCAAAAATAAAGAGTCTAACTATTTCCTGAGTGTTTACGGTCTAATTTTTACAATTTTAATCTATAATTTTAAACAATACAATCTTAATATTTGTCTACAGTTTAGCAATAATAGTACTAACTTTAGAACGACATCGGAGTTCTCGGATTTTAACTTTTGTGAACATATCATAAATATTACCTTGTGGCATGGTTCCCAAAATGCCCTTTTAAATATGCATGTAGACTCAAAAAAAATTCCGTGGTCCGAGTTTTGAACTGGGCTCTAATACCACTACATGTAACACCCCAAACCTGGTCCAGTTGTTATGATCGAATTCGGAAAGCTACATTGGCCCAGAAAAACTTTCTTGATTTCAAACATATTTTTTTAAACCATTCGCGCAGTTCGTTCAAAATTAATAAAATTGAATGTTCAACTTTATTTTGAATCTCATTCCAAAAACCATTTGCATACGAAAATGGTCGAAATAAACTTTCAGAATTTTGAAAAAATATTTTAAAACTATTGACTTATTAATTCAAAAAAATTAAATAAAACGTTATTTTAATTTCATAAAAACCATGAAAATTTCAAGAATCAAAATAATAATATCTCGATTGTAAATATTCAATCATTTATTTGAAACTATTTGATTTTCAATAATACTTCTAAATCATTTGTCTTTTTATTCAAAATTGGAGAACTTGGTTTTCATTATTATTTTAGTAATAAAAACATATTAACTTTATAAATCAAATGTCTTTAGAAAACTCACTTTTAAAGATTAATAATTTTGAAAACAAAGTATAATTTTATTAAAACTCCTTTTAAGAAATGCAATGAAAAGATATATTCTTGATAGATTTTATTTTAAAAATTGAGTTTCATACGAAATCTTATTAAATAATAACTTATGCAGTTTTTAAAACTTAATGTCCTGAAATCAACTTATGCAAGTCAGAATAAAATCACCAAAGTAAAGTCCCATGTAGAGGTGCTCATGGTAGGATTGGTAGGGTTCGGCCGGGCCTGAAAAAAATTTTGGCCCTACGAAATATGGGCCTAAAATTTTGCCCAGGCCCGGCCCGGGAAAAATTTCATAAGCCCGAGCCCGGCCCGGCCCACTTTTTAAATAAATACCAAAAATTTATTTTAAAAATTAAAAAAAATTAAAAAAAGTATTTTAAAAATATTTTAAAATTAAAAAAAATTTAAAAAGTATTTTAAAAATATTTTAAAATTAAAAAAATTTAAAAAAAGTATTCTAAAAGTATTTTAAAATTAAAAAAATAAAAAAAAAATATATTTATTATATTCGGTAAATGGGCTACCGGCAAAAAAGTGGTGCTGAGGTCTCACTGCTTTTTAATCGGGCCTCATTTTTTGCCCAAGCCCATATTTCGGCCTATATTTTACCCAAACCTCCCATATTTCTAAGGGCCATCGAGTAGTCAGGCCGCCCATGAGCGACTCTAGTCCCATGCCACAGTACCATAATTTAACCCAAATAGCAACAAAGTCCATAAAAATCCAAATCATAAATAAAAGTCTATATTTATTTAAAAACCATTTACAATAGCATCACCGATGACCGCATCTGACTTCTAACCATGATGATTATCTAAAACATATAAGTAAAGTGGGTGAGCTTTAAAGAGCCCAATGTGAGATCAACAGAAATATCATCGCATACATATCAAAATATCAATCTCAACATATTAGTCAGCTTAATAATCATAAGATTTAACACTGATACTTATGCATGAACATGTCGATGCATATTTTAATACGATTCACATTTTATAAAATTTCATATCCATCTTCGCTACACACCAGTATCGAGTTCCCAAAAACTTGTCCATCCGAAACACCATTTTTGGATAAGCCACCACTAATTTGCATATAAACTACCACTGATAATACTTTTTGGACAAGCCAACACATATGCAGATATACTACCACTGAAAGACTTTGTGAACAAGCCACAACTGATTTGCAGATAAACTACCACATACTTCCACCTTTCAGAAAACCCACCTCATGCATGTGATATGGCAATTTCACTTTTTAACACATATTATTCACTTTTACACTTAGGCATGTATATATGCTCTCGTAATTACATATCACTTAATAATCACTTTTAATCACTTTCACATGCATTTCACATTAGATCATAGATCTCAATATTAACATACACACATATAGATATCACATATTTAAATTATCAAATGTATCACATAAGCCATGCATCTCATATCATGAGGATGAGATCTACACATACATCCTTGCCAAAGTTATAATCAGATCATATATCATGCGTTTCATAGAATTACTCAGGTAGAGTCACTTACTTGGGTTCCCCTTAATGAGTTTTTCAACTCCTCTTTCAATATTTAGTGTACTCAAGATTAATTATAATTAGTTTATTAATATAACAAAAGCAAACACATCACACACAACTAATACTATTGAACCCACACCTTTTTCCTAGATCCAAAATGCCACAATCCCCTAGTATTGATTCTGCTTGGATCTAAACTTGAAAGATGTATCTAAACACACAAATGATCTTTACTGGTTAGAATTTGTCAAAAAAATATTTATTATTAATAGATTGATCACTAAAAATCTCACTATAACACTTACCCCACGGTTTGCACACTTGAATCTACGACTTCTGATCTAAAAGGATCTCTCCTATTATTATCGATTGGACTTTCAAAGAGAGTAAAGGATAGTATTAATATGTAAATAATTAAATAAGGATAACCGCTATGGCCACTATACCATTCGACCAAGAGAGGAAATCACTAAGAAGAGGAGTTTGTGATCAAACAACACACACTTACACACTTGATCAATTCGAGATGAACGGTGGATTGATAAAGACACGAGATCAGAGAGTTGGGTGATCTAAAAGAATTATTAAAATGAGAAGGTATAAGATTAATCAAAATAAAATAATCATAAAAAATGTGAAGAAAAAGAGGAAAACTCAACCATCGGCGGTGCCAACAGTGGTGGCGGCAATGTGATGGTGGCAATGGTGGTAGTGGTGGTCTAGTGAAAGGTATAGTAAAAGAAATGGTGCAGGTTCAGCAAAACAAAGGTGAAATATTATGATGAAAGAAAGAGGAGTGGAGGAGAAAAGAAAATTGCGGTGGTTTATGGTGGTGGTCACGGCGTCAATGGGCAGCGACAGGGAAGAGAAAGAGGACGAAAAGGAGGTGCAGTGGCCACGAGGCACGGTGGTCAATGATGGAGGGTTCGATCATGGTGGAGGAATGAAGCAAAAGTGAAAAGAGGAAAGGGTGGCGGTGTTGCAAAAATAGAGAAAAATCGGTTAGAATGGAGAGAAAAAACAGAATACGGATGAGAGGGAGGAGGGGAAAACAATGATAGGTGGGTGAGTGAGAGGAGAGGTTGGTCACCATGGTCTAGGTTCAATGAACCTGTACTATGGAAAGGGTGAGATGAAATGGTAAGGAGGGAGAGATGGAGTACAAAGGGGGATCATGTTTGGTAAGTTTAACGCATAATGGATGAAAGTGTCACCTATGAATGTGTAATGCGAATGTGCAAGTATACATGTTGAATCAAGTACTAAATTGATGTGTAAGTATCGTCTCCATAAGGATCGAAATTGACTAAAATAATTGGTTATGCTATTAGTACAAAACTGACTAATTAAATTGTGCAAAAGATACTTGTGATTAATTTATAAAGAAATGTAATGAATGGATTAATAAAATCAATTATGAATAAAAATATGCTTGGGCAATTAAAATGTTGTGTCAATTCTCAAAGAATAACTGGGAAAGAGTTTGTACTATTGAATGATAAAGGTTGGAATTACTCGGGCTTATTTCTATAACATAATAATGGCATGGCAAAATCATGACCATTCTACTGTTCAAGAAATCACTATTGCAGTCTGCTTCTTTCGAAATCTAGACTTTGAGCAATCATTTGAATGTCTACAGAACTCGAGAATGGTATCCTGATTTCTCTCCCTTTTCCTGTACAGACTAGAACTTCTATGTCTAGAGTGCTGCATATATTCTTTCGAATACTTGCCTGTATCAACTGATTATAATCCAATCTAATTAATCTTTTTAGAATTAAATCAGATCTAATAACATACCATACAATTATCTTTGTCTAGAGCTTGCATGCATGCATTAAAAATAACCACAAATCAAATGAAACAATATCTTACTCAAAATCAAACCATGTGCAATAAATATAATAAAAATTCACCCAAATAATTCTAACCCAATAAGAATTAGTTCATGGGTTGAACATTCCAATCCATAACAAAACCATTCAACATCATTCTTTAAAATCATGAATCAAAAAGTTCAAATAACAAAATAAAAGCAGAACTATAGGACGCTTTCGCTACTCCAACTTTCACTCTAATTATGATATTTGATGCAAAACCCAAGGTAGATTCCTCTTGCCCTTCCTTGTATCTGTAATTCTTTTACTCTGTAAGCTGCTACCCTTTCCTCTATTTCTTTGAGATTTTTTTCTTCACGAGAATCTGTTGTAGAGAGATACAAACTATTTTCTAATTCTTCTCTCTCTCCCTAATTTTTTCTTTTCTCTTTCTCTTTTTTTTATAGCGTAGGTCCCTCCCTCTCAGCACACACCTTTTGCTTCCTCTTTTTCAGGGTGATTTAACTAGTACAAGTACAGCTGGCTGAGAGTGACCTGGACAGAGTGTTGCATCATCTTCCTAGAATTGTATTGAAATTTTTGTTGGCAATCTAACAAACATTTTGTCATGGCAATTTTTCACTTCTTTCATTTTTCGTACTATTTTTCCCTTCTAATCTTCATCCTGCACCTGCTGCCAACCACAAACAACACCTTTCTTCCCTAATAATAGAAGTAATAGATAATAACATTTATAGCACAATCCAAGCTTTATTATTCAATGTTCTACAAATATCTAAAAATGCAAACATATTTACTTAATTACAAATAATCAATTACATCTAGAGGCACGAAATATAACTCTTTTCAAGAGTTATCACACCCGCAAACCTAAATTATTGCTTTTCCTCAAGCAAAATGTATATGAGTATGCATGAATACATGGATATCTGCCAAAACACACAATTACCATTTGAATTGTTTAACCATATGAAGCATATTTAATACCTCTATTATCAGCTGTCTTCAAAAAAGAATTGGGTCGAGTTCTATAGGCTTGTTTAGTAAATGAAGTGCAGAAAATGTTTCCTAAAAATAAGTTCCTAAATAATTATGCAATTCTGATTATAGCAGACCACTCTTAATGTATTTAAGTTATCTTTCCTCTAAACTCAGTTTCACTATTATCACGTATTCAGTCATTTCAAAATTTTAATTACAAATATTAAGTTTAGGTATATTTGTATGATTGTGATTGAGGTGCCAATATGGCATATTGGTTGGATGGATTATTGGCTTATTGATTTGGTTTTATTATGCAGGTTTTGGTGCCTTGATTATATGTGTATATTGCTTGTAGGTACATTTTTGAAATGGGTGAAGGAAATGGCTTGATTTTGGCCAATTTCTTATCCACATGGCCTAAGACACGGGTGTGTGTCTCAGGCGTGTGTGACACACAGCCATGCGACATTGCCATGTGTCCCCTGTAGGTTTTAAAGGTTCTAAGTCAGGCAGTTACATGGCTTGGAACACGGGCGTGTGAGGCCATTTAGAGTGTTACACGGCCTGGCACATGGGCGTGTGGCTTGGCCGTGTGACCCAACTTAGAGAGTTACACGGGCACGAACACGGGTTAGGAGATGGCCGACTGTCCCTATTTCAATTATGACATGGCCTGGGACTCAGGCGTGTGTCTCAGTCGTGTGAGTCACATGGCCTGACCACACAGCTGTGTGACCCCTGTAGTTCCAATTTTCTAACTTTTTCCTCATTGTTTCAAATGTTTTTGATTTAGTCCTAAATCATTTTTAAAGTGTTTCTAAGGCCTCGAGGGCTCGATTAAGGGATGAAATGTATGTATATGAATGGATTATGCTATGTTTAGTATAATGTTTGCAAATGTATGTTTTAAGTCATGTTTATTCAGTAATGCTCTGTAACCCTATTCCTACGATGGATACGGGTTAAGGTTGTTACAACCCAAGTGGTGCACCTGCAACATTCTGTTGAATAGCATTGCTAGCATTTCCCACCCCTGGATTACTCCGACTGAAGTTGGGATGTTGCTTCCACCCCAAATTATATGTGTTGGAATATGGGTTGTTGTTGTTATAATTAAAATTTCCCATATAATAGACTGAGGTTGGATTTGATAGGCATTCATAAAAAACATGATCTTGTCCGTAGTAAACACATGCTAACTCAGCTGCTTCTATTTCCTGCACTACAGTTCATCTTTTTAGTGTTCTAGTGATATTCATTAAAGATGATACTTGAGTTGTTAGGGAAGTGATCGCATTAACTTCCATTGCACTATAAACTCTTCTGCCAGTCCCTACTCTAGTAGTGGGGTATTGATAATCATTGGTTGCTATCCTCTCCAGTATTTAATATGCTTCATTATATGATTTATCGAGCAAAGTTCCATTGGTAGATGCGTCAACCACCATCCTTGTATGCTCATTCAATCCATTGTAAAACATTTTCATTTGTCTCCAATGTTGGAAACCATGCATCGGACATTTTCTAATTAACTCATTGAATTGCTCTCATGCTTCATATAATGCTTCATCACTAGATTGCCGAAAGGATATAATATCATTCATTATTTTGGCATTCATGTTCGGAGGATTATATCTCAGCAGAAACCTCTAAAAAAGTTCATTCCAAGATGTCACAGTACCTGACGGCAATACATTTAACCATGCTCTAGCACGATCTCATAATGAATAAATGAATAACTTCAATTTCAGGGCATCTTCAGGAACACCCTACTACCTGAATGAATCGCAGACTTCCAAGAAGAGTCTTAAGCGCAACCTTGGATCCTCCTTAGGCAATCCACTAAACTACCCCACTGTTTGTAACATTTGAAACATCACTGGCTTTAACTCGAAATGCTGAACCTGAATATGCGGCCTGACAATTCCTGGATTCAAATCATCTAAGATCGGCACAACATGTTCTCTGATGGGTCTGTGTTTGTCATCTATTATTCGAGGAATATCAACATCCCTTCCTTCCTGATGTTATGACTCTTCTCTAACCTGATCGTTTCTAATTCTTTCCATTTCTCTCAAATTTTTTCTCCTTCTTCTCAAGGTTTTCTTAGTTTCTAGATCAAAAAAGTACTCTTCAATTGCTGAAATATCTCTATTCAAGTACCAACCAAAAATCTTGAACAAAAAAAAAATCAAAACAACTAATTAAGCTAAACTAATAAAATTAAAGAGATAATAGCACATCAAATATTTCACCAAAATTGTCGATCCCCAGCAATTGTGCCAAAAACTTGTCATATATGAATGTGTAACACGAATGTACAAGAATACACGTCGAAGCAAGTAATAAAGTGATGAGTGAGTATCATCTCCATAAAGATCGAAATTGACTAAAATAATTGGTTATGTTATTACTACGAAATTGACTAATTAAACTGTGCAAAAGAAACAGGTGATTAATTGACAAAGAAATGTAATGAATAGATTAATAAAATCAATTATGAATAAAAATATGCTAGGACAATTAAAATGTTGTGGAAATTCTAAAAGAATAAGTGGGAAAGAGTTTGTACTTTGGAATGATAAAGGTTGGAATTACTCGGGCATACTTCTATAACATAATAATGCCATGGAAAAATCTTGACCATTCTACTGCTCAAGAAATCACTACTGCAGTCTGCTTCTTTCGAAAGCTAGACTTTAAGCTATTATTCTGAGTGTTTGTATGTCTACAAAACTCAAGAATGATATCTTGATTTTTCTCCATTTTCCTGTCCATACTGTAACTTCTACGTTTAGAGTGCTGCAAAGATACTTTCGAATACTTGCCTGTATCAACTGGTTATAATCAAATCTAATTAATCTTTTCAAAATTAAATCAGATCTAATAACATTCCAAACAGTCATCTATGTCTAGAGCTTGCACGCATGCATTAAAAATAATCACAAATCGAATGAAACAATATCCTACTCAAAATCAAACCATAGGCATTAAAGATAATAAAAATTCACCCAAATAATTCCAGCCCAATGATAATTAGCTCATAGGTTGAACATTCTAAGCCATAACAAAACCATTCAACATCATTGTTTAGAATCACGAAACACAAAGTTCAAATCAAAAATAAAGGCAAAATTGTAAGAAGCTTCTGCTACTCCAGCTCTCACTCTAATAATAAGATTTGATACAAAACCCAGGGTAGATTCCTCTTCCCCTTCCTTGCGTCAGAAATTCTTTTGCTCTGTAAGCTACTACCCTTTTCTATCTTTCTCTGAGATTTTTTTCTTCACGAGAATCTGCTATAGAGAGATAAAAACTATTTTCTAATTCTTCTCTCTCCCTGGTTTTTTATTTTTTCTTTTCTCTTTCCTTTTTTATAGGGTACGTCCCTCCCTCTCAGCACACACCTTTTGCTTTCTTTTTTTAAAGGTGGTTTATCTGATACAATTCCAGCTGGCTAAGAGTGACATGGATTGAGTGTTGCGTCATATTCTTAGAATTTCCATGGCATTCGTGTTGGCAATTTAACCAACATTTTGTCATGGCAATATTTCACTTCCTTCATTTTCCTACTCTTTTTCTCCTCTTCTTCATCCTACACTTGTTGCCAACCACAAACAACACCTTTCTTTCCCAATAATAGAAGTAATAGATAATAACATTTATACCACAATCCAGGCTTTCTTATGCAATGTTCTAAAAATATCAAAAAATGCAAACATATTTACTTAATTACAAACAATTAATTTCATCTAGAGGCTTGAAATATAACTCTTTTCAAGAGTTATCAAAAAGCAATCCTCCTATTCGTGGAAGCTATGGGGTGGACGACAGGCTTAATAATTACAAGGGTTTTTGTGTTAAAAATTAAATAAAAAGATGAGAATAAGGGGACTTGAACTTAAGACCTCTAGGATAGCTAATGAGCATTAAAGCACTAGACCACTTCCCTTCCTTACTCTTATTTTAACAGAAAATATTTAAAAACATTGGATGAGCTTTGCTAAGGGTTTAAAACATTTTGCACCAAAAAAAAATTATTGAGAGGGAAGGGATTCAAACTCAGATCATCAAGGACAGCTCCACCATTACTCAATCACTATAACTTATATTTATTTATTATCAAATAAGTAAGAGATCATCTAAATAAAAGTTTAGTCGTGACCACTCTCGGTTCATTAACCCAATTTCTACTAACCCTATTTTTGGGATGTGACAGATTCACTTTAGTTGTCTATTATGTATCTACATAGTCTATTTTGATGGAAAACATAATTGCACATACATTTATTTGGATTGCCTTTAGATTTGTTAGCTTTCTAATTTGTAAACTAATTTTGTTTGCTTTAAGAATAACTGAGTTAGCTAAATATCATTCTTAGGTTGCATGTGAGATAGTCTGTAACACCCCAAATCCGATTCAATGAACCGGATCTGAATCTTAGATGTTACCAATCTAATAAAAATGTAACTTAACTCTACTTACACAAATTACAATCGATTTGAACTACTTAATTACAAGACTTCACAATACAATACATAAGTATAAACATTAGAGAATTTCAGTTATAATACATAGAGAATTTGATTACAAGTATTACTAAAATGATGTCCTAGTTTAACGTAATTATTTTGATTGAAGGGTTTCTATGTGTCAAACACACTAAGTCACGCCATCAAAGCTTGCTCTGTATGCATAATAATTTGATACGCCACTCCTTGGGCGTAGTCCTAGCATCATTTCCCCAAGGCATAGCCTCACATTCAACCGGAAATAGAAAACAGAATTCATGTAAGTTTATGAGAACTTAGTGAGAACTAATCATTTATACCTTAGTCATTCATTTCCATAATTTTACAGTTAGTCCATTGCCATTAGCTCATTTTCTTAAATCTTCAGTTGTTTGTCACCAGGAACAGTTTGCCATTGATGAAATATAGTCTTTCCTTCTATTTACTATATCATGATTAATTCCCCTTAACATTGTTTCATCAGTGGCTTCATCCCTTCAGAATTTCTTCCTTTCATACACATCTTAATCATGATTGCCTTACCTAGTGCTCTTCTCAAAATAATTTTTGAATTTGCTTTCCTTACCTTATCTTTCTTCAGCTACCCCTTCTTATTATTATTCACTAATACATTCCCTGTAACACCCCAAATCTGGCCTAGACGTTATGGTCGGATCTGATGTCTCACATCAATGTGTCACTCAAAAATTTGAACTCGTTGGTAGAATTTGTTTTCTTTTTCTATGTTGAAGATAAACCCCCTTTTATTATTAATTAGCAAATCAATTAGTCGAAACATCAGTCTTGTTGTATGATATTAATTTAATCAATTAGTCTAAAATTGTGAAGCTTTTTAAATTCTATAGTTTAAAACTCGTGTCTTTGAAAAAGATAATTATTATAAAATTCATTTTCTCCTAAACTAGCAATTTAAAATATGGAAGTAAAAGCCCAATTAAAAAATTAAACCAACTTAAAGGCCTTATTACAAAAACAAAACCCAACTTATTATTTAAATCAAAATAAAAGAAAATATGAAAAGCAGTGATTGTGTGGCCATCTCCGAGTCCCTCGCAGCACCGAATCGCCTATGGCAGAGGATTACCTGCACAGTTAAAGGAGAGGGTGAGTTTACGAAACTCAGTGTGTAATCCCCTTCTGACAATCACTATGCAACATGCGAGAACGGCCCGGGCTCGAGCCCTATCTGATAAAGTGTGGGCCTTAGCTCAATCTGAAGAATCAATACAATGCAGTAATGCAACCCATCCCAATCTAGCCAACACACCACTCCGTACCACCAACACACCATGTGGGGATAAAATCGACCCACCCAGCCAACACACCAATATCGCATCAAAGCTTCCAAAAATAATGACGCAGCAAAGCTGCCAATAATTGTAACGCAGCAAGGCTGCCAGTAACAGTATATGTGACAAACCACCAGTACAGTATACTTCCCCTATATCAAAATCCCAACCCCATGCAGTATGTCATGTCATAAATCATACGTGTATGCAGTATGTCATACTCAGTAACAGTCATATATATAACATCGAGCAAATCGGTCATACACTCATTTCAACTCCTAGGAGTATAACAGTCATTTTACCCTATTGGGGGTATTTCGATCATTTTACCCTTCGAGGGTATTTCGGTCATTTTACCCTTTAAGGGTATTTCGATCATTTTACCTTTCGAGGGTATTTCAGTCATTTTACCTTTCGAGGGTATTTTAGTCATTTTACCCTTCGAGGGTATTTCGATCAGTTTACCCTTCGAGGGTATTTTAGTCATTTTACCTTCGAGGGTATTTCGGTCATTTTACCCTTCGGGGGTATTTCGATCATTTTACCCTTCGGGGGTATTTCAGTTATTTTACCCTTTGAGGGTATTTCGGTCATTTTACCCTTCAGGATATTTCATTCATTTTGCCCACGAATCACAAGTTAGGCTTACCACTCGAGCATTCGCACGCCCGTGTGTTCTCAAACACCATGTTCACGGCTTTTCGCTGATCTACAGTTGTAGTGGGGTGATTACACACCAGTTTGTGAAAATGCACAAAGATCCACGAACACCCAAAATCTGCATTCAAACATGTTTTCCATTAGTCGCTAAACAAAAAAGGGTAATCTCCTTCTTTTGCAACCTTAACCAGAATTGAACTAATACTTGCATTGACTGAAAAAAGTGGCTTAGCCCACTTATACCACCGAGGAAGGTTGACAAAAATCTTCTTGACAGATATATGCATCACAACGGACTTCATTAAACCATATTGCATAATCATGTGATTTAAAACCACACACGGTGACTTACAAACTCAAAGAAAGAACTCGGCCTTCACATTGGAATACTAAACTACATACTTACCTATGTTCGCGTGACGAGAGGAAGGTTTCGACGACTTAAAAACATTTGAATATTCCTTTCCTCCTTGAGGAACTCAAATTGTCAGAGAATGGAATGGCGACAATCGGCTGAACCACAATCAATAAGGGAAAAAGAAATAGCTCTCGATCACAAAGTTAAAGAATAAGAGATAGAAATCAAAGACAGAGTGAGAAGGACATTCAGCCAAAGAAAAAAAAAGAGAAGAGAAAAGTGATTCGGCTTGGCAGAGAAGATAAGAGTGAAGAGAAAAGGGATTCGGCAAAGATGGAATTCGACTACAATAAACAAAAAGGAAAGAAAAAAAAGTAAAGAGAAGAAAATAAAATAAATGAGCAAACCCGAGAGTAACTCCCAAAACTTGGCAAAATTCGGCACCAAAACTAAAACGTGAAACCCGAAACTCACAGAAATCAAAGCAGACTGAGAGAAAAATTCCAAAATAAACCAAAATTGATAACCTTAAGTGAATGATCAAATTCAGCACAAACACCCTCCCCCATCCGAATTCTCAATGCTTGACTTACCCTAAACGACACAACATTCCTCTCAAAACAACTCCTTGATTTTCTCCTAAAATCTCTCCCCTTATCCCTCCTTGATTCACTCCACCCAATCACAATCCACTATTCTCTACATGATTCACTCTTCTATTCAAATTCCACAGCATTTCAGTCAAACTCCACCACCTCAGTGCACAGGTGGTAAAAATAAACACTCCACAGTGCAGCACAAGACTCGAACCTTAGACCTTAAGAGTACTTCACACGCCACCTACCACTAGACCAATAGGCTTTTTTTGTCATAAAACAAGCACTAATATTTATAAAGCCTATGTGCTAGTGTCCAAATTCAATTAAGAGTAAAACTAAAAATTCTGTAAAAGCCAAGACTTGAACCCAAGCTTCTCAAACACACCCAAAACACTTAGCCAATAAAGCAAACAAGCAATTTTGGCCAAAACATACAAAAATTAAAGATTTAAATTTTGGGGCGTTACATTCCCTTCATCAAACAATTAGACATAGCCTTTACACAATTTTTTTCTTGAATTTTACTTAACCCATACTTTGAACTCACCACATACTCTGGTGCATTCCAGTTTCTATGTTCTTATCTTACAAACATGCAGGATATGGCATTACATTTCATGCAAAGCTCGCCACAAACGAAGCTCATTAGCATATCTCATCAAAGGTGTAACATGATACGCCATAGGGGAGCTTCTTTCTAATTTCATTACAACTATCGTTACTTTAGAGCTCACCACGAATACCATTTCCTTCTCTTAGGGTCCACCACAGAGGCATTGCCTTCAGATGGTTGCCACAAAAGTCATTCTTTAGAGTGCGCCGAAAAGGCTTCTCTTAGGGTCGACCACAGAGGCATTGCCTTCAGATGGTTGCCACAAAGGGCATTCTTTAGAGTACGTCGAAAAGGCTTCCTTATCATAGATCGCCACAAAGGCTTCCTTTTTATAGTTTTCCATAAATGCTTCCTTTTCATAGATTGCCACAAAGGCTTTATTTTCATAGATTTCCACAAAGGCATCATTTTTCTAGCGTGTTCACAATAGGGATTCGTCTAGAGTCATATTTTGTGAGGTTTGTCCCTCATCGTCCTGGGTCAAGCAAAGAACCCCTTTGAGTAATCACCTTTCTTTAGTTATTTTCCATATGATGCTATAGCCTAGCTATGGTCTTACACGATATGGTGCATGGCCATGGACTCTCTTTCAGAGATTCATATCGGGGATCATGTTTTTAGTCCCAACGGATCCCTTTTGACTCCACCGTGATTAATAGACACAAACTCACTTGACCGACTCTTCATACATTGACATCATTAAAGACTCAACACTTGATTCGTGCAAACACCCAAGCTATTTCACACCTTATTGCATATTTCCAAACATGCCCATTCAACCATACTTTAACTTTAGGATTCATATCACTTACTTAAACTTGTTAGATTTCATACAAACTACACATGCAAAGTCCATCAAACATTCATGCAATAGCATAATCATCATACCATACTTTTCTAGTTTCAGTTTCATAGATCAAACATTCATGCAATAGCATAATCATCATACCATGCTTTTCTAGTTTCGGTTTTATAGATCAGTCACCTTCATAGAAGCTGTTACATGGACAATATGCAAGTAAGAGTCGGCTTAGAGACTCACCTGAAATCACAAACAACAACTTGAACCTTAGATTCATCATCTAATAGGGATTGTGGCAACCACTGCCTTATAAAATAGAAAATAACCATTAAAACTCATTTCAAATAAACTTGTCATCATCTCTAACCTAGATAACCCACCTATAAAGCTTTACTTCTTCATCTTACAATTCATACATTCTTAAAGGCCTAATCTTTCATAGCACGCAAAGTCATAAAACTTACCTTGACATGGAGAATCATCCATATAATTCAAGATTTCATCTTCAATTAAAAAAATACATTTTTGCTTCTTAAGCCCCATATAACAATATTCTAGAAGAAGGAAGAAGAAAACTCCCTATTAGAACTTGAAAAGTGTAAAATTTTACTGTATTGCCTTATCCAAAATTCCACAACTTCTGAGAAACCTACTTGAGTACCCTTTTATCTTTTAACTATTCTAGTTCACATTCAGTTGGTTCCTGACAAGCTTACCTTGCAACATAACTTGCACAGTACCACAATTAAAGCACAATATTCTCCTGACGTGAACTCGTACTTTCAATAACCTTCCACTTGTTCACTACCTTATTCCAATTGGCATTGCGATCTGACATAGCATTTTAATCAACTAAAGCACATAATTGTATCCGCCCACTCTATATGCCCAAAATGTACCTAGGCGAATACTACTCTGCCGGTCATAATACCTTAGGGCTATTCGCCAAACATTGTGCCTGCCAGAATTGGGGTATTACATAGTCCTTATACAAGTTTAGTATTTCACCGCCACGTTTCCTTTTTATTCAATTTAGTCCAAGGGTCATCTTTGGCATATTTTGTGTGTTTTATGAAGGACAAGCAAACACTTAAGTGTGGGGGAGTTTGATCTGCTGTAATTTGATATGTCAAATTAAGCTCCTTAGTATGCTTAAAGAGCTTGTTTCCAAGCAATTTATATGTTTTTCTTATGTTTTTACTTAGTTTTACTTCTTTGCACAAATAAGTTATTAGTGTGCTTTTTATGTTATTTTGAGACCCAAGATGACAAATTGGCATCCATGGCAACTAATGAGGTTCGTTGATGATGAAGGGAGGCCACGGTGGTCTAAAATAGAACGAGAACATCATCGAGAAGGGGGTATCGTAATATCGAGGCATAAAAGTTGTGATACCCCTAACATTGTTGAAATAAGAAAGCTCAAGCCACTAGCGATACCAACAATAGGGTATCACAATATTCAAGACTCCTAAGGACCTCCCATTTTAATACTGCTATTGATATCGCGGTACTTGGCTCTAGGTATCGCGATATCACTGTCAAGGGAGACAAAAAATGACCACAGGGGCAGTCCTTGTCCAACATGCCCCCAACCAAAACTAGACGATTAGGGGAAATTTGGTCAATATTTTTGTATGTCAACTTTGTGAAAATAAGCCAAATTGGCTGAGACAAATGACACACTTCACATTTTTTGGTTTTTAGGATTGTTCTTTTCATGCTTTAGTGTTTAGTTTTCTTCTCCACAATTTGTGGTTTAATTCCATGCCCATTTTTTACTGTTTCTTAGTTCTTGTAGTTAGTTTAGTTAGTTACAACTTTAGCTAGACTCTGATTGCTTATCTAGTATTTCAAACTCTCTTGTAGTTAGAATTTAATCCATTAATTGAATGCCATTTAGCTTTGTTTCATTTCTTCTATTAAAAAAACACTTCTTTAGTGTGTTCTATCTAAGCTTTTGCAAGAAAGCTTGGGTTTTTATTGGTTTGTTTAGGGTTTAAGTTAATGTTGGTTTCATTTGATCTTTCATTGTTAATGGGTTCTAATACAAGCATGAGTGGCTAAATATCTAGGGGTTGGTTGATGGAAATGTTGGGTAATTGATTTTTGGGTTCGGGGACTAAATTGCAAAACTAGACTAAATCGAATAGGCTTAAAAACATAGAATTGAAGCCTCTAATGGACAATCAAGATAAGTGAGATAGAGAGGAGATCTTATCGAGCATCAATTTGATAAGTATCAAGTTAGTTGGTGAGGATGAGAGATAAACTGGACAAATTTGTTCAAATTGGTAAAGTTGAGGCCGAGAGGTAAAACAAATCCAATTTAGGAGTAATAGAAATTTAGATTCCTAATATTGTATTTTCTCATATTTGATAGTTGTGTAGTTTGTTTCCATTACAATTTAGTCATTTGCTGGTTGTAGGTAATTCATTTATATAGTAAAACTCTTAAATGGTCTATCATACTATAGTATTTAGAGAGTGGTTAGTTAGACTCCTTAATTCGCATGTGCTTAGTCTAGGAATTTGCTGAACGACCAACTCCTATTGGCTTGATCCATGGAATACTCGAGATTCTATTAAACATTGTAAATATTATAACTGACCTATCACAATTGCAGATACCGCTTTATTATTTATTCTTGTAGTGTTGATTCTTATCCCCCGGTGCACGCACACTAGGGTAAGTAGTCAAGTTGTTGGGGTCTGAGCTACAAGTTACTACATTTGTTGTCGATGAAACTAAAGTCAGATTCACAATAAAATCATTATTTTACATGCATTCAAACATCAATTATGATTAAATTACATTAATACATCATTTTTGAGTCTTATTCAAGCTTACGAAAGCTCTTTTATCAACCCGAGCACAAAATAGGACCAAATTGCAAAGTTTTAAAAATTCAGAAGCAACAATGTGACATTATTTCTTCTAGTTCCTGATGTTGCCAAAATAGTATGTCACATCACGACATCAAGCCACTCAACGTCACGATGTCACTTACTGTCAACCGACGTTGCGATGAGGAAAGATGCTCGTCAGGACGAGGACGTGTTTTTGGTAAAAATGAATCATTTAGTACCTATTTCAAGCTTCCAAACAAATTTTACAACATTTGCACCAAATAAAAATTTCAATAAATTCAAAACATACCTAAAATCATACCAATCAAGTTTATACACTCAAAATCAACTTCTTAACATGACATCCATTACATATTCACCAATTAAACTTAAGCATTTCAATAAAATTAGAGCATATCAACTAAAACATTCAAATGCCTAACCTTACATATACCAAATTTATCAAAACATGCAGTTCACTTTCAAAGTGCATACACAATTCATTAAACAACACTTTTAAGATATTAATCATGAATCAAATTAACCATTCATCCACATATACCTCAAGCATACCATTCAAACATGTCATTTCAATACATACTTCAACTTAACCATATCATACTATTCAATATGACATTCATATAACCATAGATCAACACATCAATAAGTATGAAATGCACATATATTTATCTCCATACATGAATCAAAACACCAAACCATCACAAGTTATCAAACTCATCAAGACATCTTATAATAAAGGTATATACCAAATCACTAATATAAATTTCACAATCCTTGACTTAAGATGACTAAAAAGCTATCGAATTGAGGATAGTGTTAGCTTCGAGATGATCCTGTAACACTCTTAACCCGTTCCCGTTGCCAGATTAGGGTTACAGAGTATTACAACACATAACGACTCTCATTACATCATAAAAACTAATCAAATATTAATTTAAATACTATTTACTTATAACCAATCATCATTCATGGAATTCATACAAAAATGAGCTTTAAATCGATTGTACAAAAATAAAAAATCATTTTGGAAATAATTAGGAACTAATTTGAAACAAAATAGAAAATGTAGAAAAAGCTAAAAATAAGGGTCACATGGCGATATGGCTAGGTCGTGTGATAGAGCCCAGGCTGTGTGGCTTAGGGACATAGTCATGTGGCCAGAGCATGTACAATTTGAAAATAGGGTCACACAGGTGTGTCGCTAGACCATGTGTAATTCAAAATAGGGTCAGACAGCCGTGTCGCCAACCCGTGTAACAACCTGTGGCTATGTAGGAAAAACCCAAACAAAAATCAAAGAATCACATGGTCTTGTGGCAGCCTGTGTCACAAGCCGTGTGTGCCCAAAATTTCTTTCAAAACCAAGCTAACTCACATTCAAATGCTTGGGATCCAAGCAATGCAATAACCAATAAGCAAGCCTATCCAAAATGTATCTAAAAGAGTCAAAACTTACCAATTCACACTCAACCTTAGTGTCTAACCAATATGCCCTCATTGGCACCCCTATTCAAACATTTATACAACTACCATTTAATTACAACATGTACACAAAATTGGTTTCATTCAAACACCCTTTAAACTTCATATAGGAAATATTAAAGTTCATGCACAAACCAAAACTTTAAATGTTCAAATACCTTATTCCAAATGCATAGCCTAACATGATCAATTCGACCATTTATCAAACTTAAAACATTCCAAATTTGCATATTAACTTAAACATAATAAAATAACCATTTGAATGCATCTAGATAATAGCATTTGCATCCACCATCACAATCATAGCCAAAACTTTTGCCAACAAGAGTTTACACCATAATTTTAAGTGCAGAACATGCAACCAAAATACTTATAATTTACATAACCAAAACCTATTTATATGTCACTTATAACCGAGCCAATTAATGAATATATATCGAATGAATTGTCAAATAGTGTGATCTCCAACAATGTTCCAGTCAACAAAAAAAGTCTGATACTCTACAAAGAAATGAAACCAAACAAAGTAAGCTTTTATAAAGCTTAGTCAGTTCATAAAATCAAACATATTATACTTGTCAATTTAAATATAAACTGAACATAAAAATGAAACTAATAATCCATTTATCGTATCTCATCATTACAACTACTCGAAATAACTAAACTTGGATGATTAATTTCATCAAAACACAACATGTCAATTAATCATGTACTAAGATACAAATCATCATGTCAACTCAATCCATTTATCTTCTAATAGATAATTATTTTGCCTGGAGAACAATAGTAAATCAACTTTAGATACATGGGAAGGTAATGCTCATATGAGCTAACATAAGGGCATTAGCCAATACTCAATGATGCTCACACAAGCTTCAGAGAATCCACAACACATGAGTATCCATCACCAATACATAGTACCTGCTAAATAAAACACCGACACAGAGTGCTTGCTAATACAACACCAGCACAAAGCCTTCTAAATGTACACCAGCTCGAAGCCTACTAAATATACACCAGCAAAAAGCCTACTACGCCCTAATGACTTGACTTTTGTATCCTAGCTATTCACTAAGTTCACACGAGCTTATCCTACTTTTCCAATACATTTCATAATCAACTTTATACATCTATTTCATTAATCATCCAATAGACCTTAACAACATTCAATTCCATTTAATTAAACACGTAATAAGTAAAATCATTATAACCATAATAAATGTAATACGAACTTACCAAAATACGATAGCTAACAACACACGACAATGATTACTTGAAGACTTTTTCCTTTCCTCGTTTATCAACAAACTGGTCTATTTCTTAATCCAAATATAATAATTTAACTCAATTAACCAATTTAAACATATTAACACACCTAAATT
This sequence comes from Gossypium raimondii, assembly GCF_025698545.1. Taxonomy (NCBI): domain Eukaryota; kingdom Viridiplantae; phylum Streptophyta; class Magnoliopsida; order Malvales; family Malvaceae; genus Gossypium; species Gossypium raimondii. The sequence goes on from NC_068568.1 coordinate 27,568,674, forward strand.
CATGCAATTAACCCTTTTATAACTTTTTACACATTTACCCTAAACTTTCACATTTTATTCAATTTAATTTCTAAAATCGAAATTCACACAATTATCATAATTAACCCAAAAATCTTGTGTCAAATTCTATATGATCCCTAAACAGTCCACTTTTACCACTTTATCACAAAAAGTACATGATATTTTACAATTTTAACAACTTAGTCCTTGAACTTTAAAATTAACTAAAATCACTTTACAAAATAGTCCTATTTAACCATCGGGCTTAAAAATCACTTTACAAAATAGTCCTATTTAACCATCGGGCTTAATAATCCATCATAAAAATTCAAGAAAATTACAAATTCATCCATGGTAAAATTCTAAACATTTAATAGTTTTAAAATTGGTCCTCGGATAGCTAAATTAAGCTATATAAATGGAAAAATATATAAGATTTTTCCTATGTAATTTATCACCTTTTACTTAAATTAGTTGTTAAAACTAAGCAATTGTTTAATAAATTAATGAAATATGTGAAAATATGAAATTAGGACATAGAAATTATTAAAATGTGATTTTATGATTTATTATATAGTTTTCATGCAATAAATGGCTTATTTTATATTAATTTGAATATATTATATTTTTAAGACATAAAGTGGGCTATGCATGTTTAAATTAAATAATAAAATACAAAATTATATTTAATAATTCATTTTAAAATATTTCATTAATAATTTGGGTTTTTAATTAATTAATTAAATTGGATAAATTTTATTCTTTGGTCCTCTAACTTGTTGATTTATTCTGGACAAGTCTGATAGTTTTGTTGGATTACAAAACCATCCAAACTAGACACCAAGTCAACCCCAAAATTTGGATGCACATGGCTATCCATAAACCACTCTTTGGTTTAATTGCACAAGGTCCTTGAAGAGTTGAAGGAATTAGAGATTTATCTGAGGATTTGCACTTGACCAAGTCTAAGTCCTGAGTTGTTGTGGCACTCAAATTGACCAAAAATCAAGGAAAAATTAGCTCAACTTGCTCAATTTATGGCCGACGACCCATGGAAGATGCTTCAAAAGAGGAAAACTTTGATTTTTAACAAACTATTCCCCTCTCCTCACCTATAAATAAGACCCTCTCATTTATTCATTCATCATCCTTCAAGCATCATTCTCTCTTTTCTCCAAATTCTCTTAGCCTTTTCCATTCCCACGCCTAGCATCATCTCTTCATAGAGATTTTAGCAATTAAGCCTCTTAAAGAACCCTTGGTCGGCCACCTTGGAGAGCCATCAGTAAAGGAGCAAAGAAAAGGAACAAATGAGCCTCGTCAGTCAGAGTCTTGGGTGACAGCCACTCTAAATTGGGTTTAATCTTCCTTTTCCTTAATTTAATATAAAGATGTTTGCTATGTGTTCTTTGTTCTTGTTTACAACTATGTTAACTTAATTTTATTTAAGCTAGGATGATTGCTTTGATTAAATAATATTTATTCGATTCATGCTTATAATGTTTGTGCCTCAATCGATCATGTTTTCAATTAAAATCAAGTCTGTATTTCGTTCATACGTGAGTGAAATGTACCTGAATTAGCTGAGCGATCCTGACCAGACGACGGCTAATGGACACATAATTGAAATGTGCATGCTCAATTTAGATCCTGACTCGATTAAATTGTAGGTTGCATGACAACACTGACCAAGCTCTGTTATCTGCATAGTTTTTAGATTTGTGTGATTAAATTGTTTCAAACCTAACACGTCCCTGTTACCTCACATGAATACTAAGAAACCTTTAGTAAATAAGGATCAGTAAAATGCGTATTTACTAAGTAAAGGATTCTGAAAGGACCTAATGTGGTTTCCAAACTCATGAAAGATCGAGTTGCCATGGAATGTTTTTCCGAATTTTATTAAGCATGATGATAATAAATTGAGTTTAATTAAAGTAACTGTCCTAGTTTATTTATGTTATAATTGTTGCAAATTTTGTTTAATTTTACTAAAATCTATTTCATTCATATAGTTTGCATACTTAGGATAATTTGCATTAGGGATCATTGCATTTAGTTTAATATATTTTAATCACCACTTCTCAACTATATTGTGCTTTTATTTATCAAATTGTTAATATAGTTTTACAAATTAAGTGACTTAGCACAAATACAATCCCTGTGGAGACGATAACTCGATACTTACTTATTAATTGATAACAACTGTGTACACTTGCCAAAACCTACGCGTTACAAGCTACACGATCTCAACAACATAAAAATTACTAGAAACGTAAACCAAAATCACTTACATGCAAGTTAGGACATGAACCGCACTCTCCCAAGCTTATTTCAATGGTGATTTCGGTTGTATATGGGTGAATGAAGAAGATGATCACTAATTATTTTGTTTATGTTTAATTTATTTACTTATTTAATATACTACCCTTAATATAAGCCTTATTAATAAACCAAACAATGGCCTTAACCATCCATTAGTTATCTCTGTGGTCTAATTACCACTTAAATCCATCAATTCAAAATTTTATAGCCATTTAACACCTTTAACTATTGGCAAGTAACTTTTGCAGCTTTTATAATTTAATTCTTTTTACTTAATTAACTATCTAAATGTTAAAAATTTTCTAACCAAATTTTAATATAGCACTTTAATAACCTTATAAAAAAATAAATAATAAAATAATGACTCACTGGTCGAAAAAGTGGTCCCAAAACCATTGTTTCTGGCATCGCTGAAAAATGGGTTGTTACAAATCTGGCTTGGCGTGTTCCACAAGGTGGCAATCTTTATGGAAAAGCAAAGAAAAACATGGTAAGCATTATGAATGCTTAATAATCTCATATGAAATTTATGTTACTTACCTTAATCAATTCAACAAGCTAAATTTATTAATCACATTGGAATTCAATATGGCTTTCCTTGACATACATTGATGCAATTGACCACCTTCAGACGTACCAATGTCCAAAGTAGAAATCCTGGACAAAAGATGTGAAAAAGTGATATCCACAAGTATACGGGTCAGGTTGTAATATAGTTACAATGGAGTAGGTGAGTGCTCTGAGGATCGTACCCAAGGGAGTTAAGAACTAAATTAATTCTAATTTAAAACTAAATAGGCCTAGGGTTTAGGTTCTTCCTTTCGTGAACAACTAATCCATTAATAAATCCATACAAAATATGTAGCAACTTGTTTTTAGTGAAATCAGAGCAGTGGTTTTAGGAGCACAAATTTGATGAGTAAATTATTATTTTATTATTATTTTAATTTATATGGAATGTTTGTAAGGTCATATAAAAATTTGGTTAAGAAATGTTGACGTTTGCATGCTTAAATAAGTGAAAAGGACTAAATCATAAAAAGTACAAAAGTGGAGTTCTATTAGTTAAAGGTGTCAAATAGCTATGAAATTTTAAAGTGAGAGGAATTAAATGGTAATTAGACCAAATGTGTGGTTAGTGGATATTCATGGATTGGTTTTGTTGAAATTATGAATGTTATTAAAGGTTGAAAATGTAAATGAGTAAATAAGGTTAAAATGAATAAAACAAAAACATTTCTCAATTTTTGCTCATCTTCTTCCATGGAAAATAAAATAAGAAACACCATAGAAGATTACTAGGAATTTTTCTAAGTTGTTGTGCTTGCATGGTATGTTTTACAACTCCGTTTTTAGTGATTTTTATGTGTTCGGGATCGTTGTAGCTTAACCTAGCTAGCCCGGGGATCAATTTGCAAAATTGTTAAAGATTTAGGGGTTTTCCATGATTTTTTACATTATTCTTGGAGTTTAATGAAAGATTATGAGTCCTTGTTGTTAAATAAACAAGTTTTGTAAAGTGATTTTTGATGAAAATGTCATTTAGGGACTTATTTGTAAAAGTAGTAAAATTCCATGGTAAATTTGTGAAATACTAATTTTTGTGACTTGATATAGGTCCCTAGTGAATTTTTCTAGCATGAAATGAAGATGAAAATACTTAGATTTCAATTTACGAGCTTAAGGACTAAATTGTAAAAAGATTAAAATCTTAAGGGCAAAATTGTAATTTTGCAAAATATGAATTGTGGATCGAATTAAGTAATGGAAGTAATAAATGAATTGAATTTATCTATTTATATCAAGATAAACCCCGTACAGATTTAGATCGAGGAAAAGCAAAAGCCTCGGATTGATAGACTGCGTTTTTACGCCTTGTTTGTTAAGGTAAGTTTGTATGATTAAATATCGTTTAATGTTATTTTGATCTATATGTTATTGTGATATTTTCCATATAACTAAATGATGTATATCCAATGATGTCACGAAGATTATCGAGCCCTATTTGAACCTTAGGAATTTGTAGGATACAAATGACATGTCATTAGGGTTTTCATGTTTCGGGTGCTAGTCTTGAATGTCCTACCGATGGTTGAGGTCCCGTATTTATTATGGGTACTCCACAGCTCGTGTGACAAACATCATGTAGCTTACATTCCATCCCACAGCTCGTGTGAGCAACGATGTAAAGAAAAAGGAAAGGTTACGGTTATATGTTTAGCACACCTCGTGTGAGCTTTCCCGCATATCCGATGTTATTCTAAATGGTTCAATGGGCATGAAAAGGAAAGGAACGGTAAGTGTTCAAATGAAATATGTCATGAATCTGTGAAAAGTTTTGAAATGTAAATGTTCAATGAAAGTATATCTATGTTCATGAAAAGGATGAATTCAAAAGTAGTATGTTAATGTACACCTAGCTTACCTTATGATAGTTCAAGTGAATTATGTGTTAATGCACCAACATTTTTTATTGATGGTGCTTAGACTTGTGCCAGGCTTATGGTTGGATTCTATTATGCTTAATCTTAATGTTATGCATTGAAATGGTAAGTTATGTTCATGTTTTACGAACTTACTAAGCATTATGTGCTTACGTAGTTTTCTTTCCTATGCTTTATAGATAATCGAAAGCTCGATTGGTTTGGAAGCTCGTCGGAGATCTATCACACTATCAAGCATTTATATCAAAATTTTTTGATGTTTTGGCCGAGGTTATAATGGCATGTATAGGTGGACTTGTGTTTGATGCTCAGTTGATAGCTTAAATGTTGATTTTGGTACATATGATGCATGAATGGTATGGCTTAAATGGTAAGTTTATAATGGCCAAGATCTATCACATATACATATGATGCATGAATGGTACGACTTAAATGGTAAGTTTATGTTGAAGTGATATAGCTCAAGTTATGATATGTTTTGAGATGGAAATTAACTAGATGGTTATGAATGAAATGTGGTCAAGTATATGTATATGTTTAGGTAAATTTGTATGTTTACGTTTGAGGTGTCTTGTATGGCATATTGGTTGAATGGATTTGGTCATTTGAATTGGTCAATTCATACATGTTTTGGTATGGTTTTGATGTTTTGGTAATGTGCGTAAAATTCTTTTATGTACATGCTTGATTTGGTGATGGAAATGGCTTGATTTTAGCCAATTTCATGTCCACACAGCCTGAGACACGGGCGTATGACTCAGCCGTGCGTGACACACGGCCAGGCAACACGTTGTGTGTCCCCTGTAGGTTTTAATGCATACAAGTCAGGCTGTTACACAGCCTAACACACAGCCTCAGACACTGACATGTGAAGCCATTTCGAGAATTACACGGCCTGGCACACGAGCGTGAGGCTTGGCCATGTGACCCAACTCAGAGAGTTACATAGGGTGAGGACACGGGCTGGGAGACGGCTGTGTGTCCCTATTTAAAAAGTTACACGGCCTGAGACACGGGCGTGTGTCTCAGCCGTGTGAGTCACACAGCCTAGCCATACAGCCGTGTGACCCTTGCTGTTCAAATTTTCTAACTTTTTCTTAAACTTTCCAAATGTTTCCAATTTAGTCCCGGATTGTTTCTAATATAATTTTAGGGCCTCGAGGGCTCGATTTAGGGACGATATGTACACGAATGAATGTTTTATATTATGATTATGTCACTGTTTGAAATATATATAAATGTTTAGTTTGTACAGTAATGCTCTATAGCCCTATTCCGAGGACGGATACAGGTTAGGGGTGTTTCAAAATAGTTAATTGATCATACCTCCACTTGCTAATCCCCCACAGGAGGATTAGTTCCTCATGGATCTAGTAAACAATACAAACATGAATGAAAGAATGAGCGTAAAGAACAATTTTAGGAATAGAGTTTAGAAGAAGCGTGATTGTATTTAATTTAAGCGCAGAATCCTCATAGAGTTTGAGAATGTAACACCCCTAATTCGACTTTGTTGCCTGATTAGGGTTACAGAGCATTACCGTATAATAAAAAACATTTAAACATTTAAACATTCAATAATTTAAATCATATCATGAATCATTCATATGCATGCATATTGTTCCTACATCGAGCTCTTGAGACCTTAAAAATAGCTTAGAAGCAAATCGGGACTAGTTTGAAACAATTCTGAAAGTTTTGAAAAAAGATGCAAAATTTGCAAAACAGGGGTCACACGGTCGTGTGCCTCAGCCTTCCTCACACGAATGATACACACGCCCGTGTCCTAGGCCGTGTAACCTTCAAATTAGGTACACATAGCCGTGTCCCAACCCGTCTCCTCACCCGTGTAACTCTCTGAGTAGGGTTACACGACCGTGTCACACGCCCGTGTCTTAGGCCATGTAACAACCATGTGTTAGGCCATGTGACTCACTTACTTGCACCCTAAAGAAATCACCAAATGAGACACGATTGTGTCACCAGGCTGTGTGTCTCACACAACTAAGTTAGACGCCCGTGTCTCAAGCCGTGTGGATCCAAATCTACCTAAAATCAAACCATTTCCAAGATTATTTCAAGCATAACTATATAAACCATTTTTGCACACAATCAAGGGGTTCAAACACCATTCAAACTTGCATAAAACATACCAAAACATAACATGCCAACATAAGTCAACATGTCAAGCATCATAATCTAACTTAATTCCTTACCAAAACATATCTCAATTTATCCATTCTCAAACATTACAAGCCTATCAAAAGACCATACCTTTCAATAACTAAAAGTGGTTAAGATAACTTTACTTAACAAGCATTACAAGCCTGTCTTATAACATAAACTTCAAACACACAAGCATAATAAAACAACCATTAATACTACTATGAGCCATCAATACAATAGACCTAAACATGATAATATTTTCATTTCCATACATGATAATTTAGCTCATAAATGAACTTAACCATGTCTCAAGTGATCATTTATAAGTCAATATCAACATGCCAAGATAACCTTAAAAACAAGCACATCAAATTAACCAATATCACATAACTTGGTAAGGCATCAAAATGTACCAAACCAACCTAGCTTTCCAAAGCTTATACATGCCAAAACACTATTAACACATACACCATAATAGCATCACAAAGCACCCTATACATGCCACTATAAACCTTAATCAAATTACTCAACTACTGAATTGTCCAATGGATAGTTTTTTTATAGATCTCTGACAAACTTCCAACTGATTTAGCTTCTGATAATCTGTAAAGTAAAGGAAAATAACTACGTAAACAATGAATGCTTAGTAAGCTTGTATAAAATCTAAACATAACATAACATGTCAATAATGAATTTTATAGAATATATATAATCCTTTACCAATGCCATAAGTTAATTAAAGCCTATGTAACACCATCAAACTCACCAGTTAACATACTTATTCATGATACATATGACATCAATCGTATTTATATAAACAATAACATTTAATTCATCATCGTTACCATATGATCATGTTTCATTCCATTACCTTACTTACCGTTTCCAAATGCTTAGTATAAGCCCAAACAACATCATAAAATCACAAGTTAGTGCACTTGTCCGTAATAAAAATGAGTTCATCCATAGCATAAGTAGATTTCCCATATACAAGTACATCATTTAATTAATCAATCTTTTTATAACATCATGTTACATCTCAATTATGAACTTACCATTTCATTCCTTTTCTTACCCATTGAATATTCTAAAATTACATCGGATACTTGGGAAAGCTCACACATAGTGTGTCTTTACATATAATCGTAACATTTCCTTTACATCATTGCTCACACGAGCTGTGAAATGGGCCTGCTCACTGAGCTGTGGGTCAAAATGTAAGCTACACAAGTTGTGCAATGCAAGAACTCAACCATCGGTAGGACATTCGAAACCAGCACCCGAAACATGAAATCCCTAATGACATGTCATTTGTATCTTAAGAATTCCTAAGGTTCAATCGGGATTCGATATCTGTCAATTCATCATAGAATTGTTACATATATACAAATAGGTTTGTTTATACCAAATCAACATAATGATTATTCAATTTAACTAGCATAAAAGCAGTTACAGTTTGTACGAACTTACCTGACTAAATTGCAGCAATGCCTAAGTTTAAGGGCTATTTGGTAATTTTCTCTTCTCCACAATTTTCCACTCGTACTTGACCTAAAATAATAATTCCATTCAATTCACGAATTCGAATGGAAAAATCAATTCATTTAATGCAATTAAGTCATTTTTGACATTTTACAAAATTACCCTCAATTTAGTCATTAAACCCAAAACTTGCAATTTCATCATTTTTAATCATAAATCATGCTAGTTGATTTTTACCCAATCTAACTACAGCCCATATTTATCCACAATTTACAATATTTTCCTTGAATTTTACCTTTTTCGTAAATAAGTCCCTAAACTTGAAAATCATCAAAAATTACTTAACAAAATCCTTATATTTAACAAAAAACTTAATAATCAATCATAAAATTTCAAGAACGCTTCAATTTCATCCATGGTAAAGTTCTAAACATTTAACAATTTAACAAATTGACCCCTGGGCTAGCTAGATTAAGCTACAATGATCTCAAAAACATAAAAATTACTAGAAACGAATTTAAAAGACACACCATGCAAGTATAATAACTTTAACCAAAACTTAAAAAGCTCAAAAATGGTGTTTCTTCACTTAACATTCAATGGAGGTTTGCAATAAAGATGATAACTCATTGTTATCATTTGTTTATTTTCATTTATTTATAAATTTACCATTATAACCTTTATAATTTAACTAAAACTACCTAAATCTACACCTTGAAACCGTCCACTATAATAAAAAAGCTATATTTACCTTTTAAATCGCTTAATTCATTGTTCCTTAACCAATTAGTACAAATAAACTAATAGCGATTAACTTTACGACTTTTACAATTTAATCCTTTTCACTTAATTAACTATCTAAATATTAAAATTTCTTAACGAAAATTTAATAAAACTTAATAACACTCCATGAATATTTAATAAAATATTATCGGCTTGGTTTATAGAAATAAGGTCCCGATACCTCATTTTCTAAAACCACTTGACTTTAGGGTCATACCACTTAAACCTAATTAATCATTCAAATAACATAAATTGCCAATTCAAAATTTATTTTAGTAACATATTTTACTTGTAAATATTAAATAAAAACATGTACAAACTTACTCGTCAGATTTGTGGCCTCGAAACCACTGTTTCCAACACCACTGAAAAACAGGCTGTTATAGAGAATAATTCCATAATCTGATTTCTCCCCAAAAGTAAATAACAAGAACGAGAATAAAATCTAAAACCTAAGAAAAAGTCAAAAACTAAAGACTAAAATTAAAGAGAAAATTATACAATAGAAAAAGGAGTCCATAACATGTGTTAGCTAAGCCTATTTATAGACTTAGAATGGTTATCGTCTTTAACCCTAAGTCACCTAACATTCCCGAGCTTAAATCTAGATTGTCCATACCAAAATGCCCCTGGCTTATATTAATTTCTCGTACAAAGGCAATGTCGTAACACATCAGGTCCTGTGTCGCAACATCGAGGGCAGTATACTCTTTTTCAGGGTTATGTCACAACATCCTCATGCTGTGTCGTGACATTGAAGGCAGTATTGGACTTCTTCATTTCTACTCCTTATGTTACGAAATCCAATGCTCCATGTTGCAACCTAGTGACAAATATCGAGTTTAGTACACCTTGTAATGGTCTCATGCACACTCACAAAGTATATTAGCTCACCCTTAGGTCTTATTCGGTCCCTAAGGTCAATAAAAAAATCGAATAACACAATTTATTGAATTTAAGTAAATGTAAGAAAACTTAACTAAATTCCAACTAAAATGCTCATATTCAATCTCCTCAAATGCATAAACTAGTTTAGTCTGCTACACCAAATTACGACAGATCAAACTCCCCCACACTTAAGTCATTATTTGTCCTCAAGTAACATAAACAACAAACAATAAACAAAAAGACGAACCTCGAGAAAGTATTCTACAAATGTTAGCTTTGGAGCACATGAATAGGCATTTCATACTCACACATAATCTTGGCATGAGATATAACTAACTTACCACTTTTGCTATCAAACACCTAAATTTAGTATATTACAAAGTAGACATGCATGAAGGGTTTCAAATGTATGAATCCATCAATAAATTATACAAGTAGTTTGATTATCCTAGTAGAATACAAACAATTATAAATGCAATTCTTCAGTATGATTTTGAATTGTGAATAAGTTTTCCTAGATCGCATAGGGCTTTTCGGCTTGTAGCGTCCTAAGGCTTAGGACAGGTATGAATTTCAAGAATAGTAAGCATCAAATAGTTTCAAGAACGAAAATAGTTTGGCACATCATATTGTCCCCTATTCTCCCCCTTAGTAACACTTTCCCGCTCACCGCCTTATGTCTCGTTCTCTCACCTTCCTTATTTTTCCACAAAGGAAGTCACATCCTAATATAACAATCATGGTTAGCTCACAAGTTTTTGTTCACTAAGGAATAAGTTTTTCTAATTTTGTGACTTTGTCACATTTTTTTTCTTTTTCAATACATCTTACTCACAAATGCTTTTACTTTTCAAGTACTTTTTCTGCTCATTTTAATTTTTTTTTGATTTTTTCTTTTGTTGCACATATTGGCTAACCCATAATTACAATATCACACCGATCCCCCTTATTTCACTCTACTTTTACAAAATCCACAATAATGTATCTACTTAACCCTCAATATGTATAGCTAGACGCCTATAGTCGTGTAGCTCAGGACCAATGGAAAAGGATAGGTACAAATTTATATTTTGGCTCGGGTTTTGTACAAAGGTTAATCAAGAAGTGTTTTCTAGCTCAAAATTAGGTACTAAAGATAAATAACAGGGTTAGCTTTTTGGCTCTGTGTGTTTTTCACACAATGCCTTAGGTCATCCCTAGATATCTTAATATCCACAACTCTAATCAACCAAACAACCACAAATTCAATAATTTATCATTCATACTAGCACGCTTGTTTCCTTGTATTCTCTATATCACTTGGTACACTCAATTGCTTTAATGCCTATTTACAATGTGATATATAAAACTTAGTAGTCTAATAATAAAATTTTAAAATAAATTATCCTCATGTTAAATTTATTATAAATACAAGCAACCTATGTACATGCTCCTAACCAGTCACTTGTATTTCTACAAGCTTAAATGCATACAATTGACAAGAAAATCAAAGAAAAGCATAAAAATTTAAAACAAATTTTCTAAGTTACCCCACCCCACACTTTAGATAACACATTGTCCTCAATGTGTAGCCCCTAAAAAGATAAAGAAAGGAGTTACCCAATTGATCGTGATAGTTCTATAGGCTATTGGTGGGTTCTTCCTCCATTGCTTGTTGAAAATTCTAAATGTTGTGCCTCCTCCATGTGGGGTTCGTACGTAGAAAATTAAAAAATGACACAAAACTACCAATAATATACCATTAACCCTACTCCTAAAAAATAAAATTAAAATCATTCAAAGATTAATACTATCTTTAAAATAAAAAACTTAAAAAGTTCAGTCATCCTCCTCAAAATCTATCCCGTCATCTCCTTCTTCATTGACATCCTCTCCTTCCTCTCCACTTTCATGCGCCTCTTCCCATTGCCCAGGTTACGTCAGTCCAAACATATATGGCGTGTAATTAGGTATCCTTATATTATTTTGTCGTGCAAACTCCTGGAAGATTGGGCTCTATTCCAGCATCCAATGTATCATCCAATCTTTGGATGACTGCTCTCTCTAACTTATTGTTGAGCGGTTGATTTTTCTTTCCCTTGCGATGAAGCGAGGGCGACTCTCACCTTTTTTTGGCGTTTGTTTCACTCCTTTATCTGTTTTTCCCGAAGTTCAATGTATTATGTAAATAGAGTGTCGCTGATGATACTTCGAGATGGCTTCATTGATTGTTCTATGGATGCCATTGGAATGCATGCTTTTTTGCATAAATTTATCACCAAGTGAGGGAAGAAAACTCCCACATTCTGGCCACTACACATCTTTTCATATTTTGATAAATCCATTTCTCAATGCATATTTGCTTTTTTTGCAAAATAGCATAGAGCAAAACCACTCAGAAGGTATTGACATTAGACACATTTAAGGCAAGAATAACTCATATGCATAAAAATTGAATCCACATTGTAGCTTCAAGAAACATTTTAGCTTGATGAAAGGAGGTTGGGATATTGGTACTCAGGCGATATTTCTATTCGCCCCTTCCTTCTGTTAAAAATTTTATAATATTATCCATATCTATGTCCCAAAAAATACTATAAGCCAGTTTTATCAATGAAATCTTTTTCATAGTATAGGGCATTATAAAAGTCACAAATAATTTGATGGGTTATACGTATTTCTTTCCATCACACAAGTATCGTTTCCCATATATGACATTCGATAGTTCTATACTCTTGGTCCCGTAAAGATACATAAAACTCTTGAACAACAAGGACCACAATAATGTCTTTTAGGATCATCCAAAAACATTCCAAACTATGATATCTAACTAAAGGCCATATTTCCTTGCAGATAATCATTGACGGGTCAAATCCCCTCACTTGAATAAAGGTTCTTCCTTGAAGTTGTACAAAATATTTTTCAACATTCTGGTTTGTGAAATCAGTGGGGTTCAAAATCATCGATGATTCTAGTTCATTAGTTCTTCAAACCTTCCTAGGAGGCATGGTGCTTTCAGATTACAAACTAATGAAATATCAAGCAATTAATTTCAATGGAACAATAAAAAGTTAAGTTAGGAACTCTTAACCTCGTGTAAGTTGTAGAATTCCTCATTATGTTTAGTTGTTATTGTCTCGTTGGGTGTTTCATGTCCTTTCTATACACCGAATAAAATTGAAAGAAAAAATTTTCCAAATAAACCAAAAAGAAGTAAAAAGTGAGTTTTAGGTTTTAAGGGATTTTTAGAGGTTAAAGGAGTTAAGAGATGTTTAAATAAGAGGGTAATATGTATTTAGGTTATAAAATAGGTGTTTTGAGGGTTAAAATTCAAGTAAAGTGAAGTTTAACCTGTCGAGTTGTGCGAACGGGTCAGGTCAACCCTGCAAAAATTGCAATGATGTCATGTCACAGGGGTTCCTTGTCATGACATCCCTAACAGTTTGCCATTATCATGACATCGGGGTTCAATATCACGACACACTCTAGACTTTTAGATTTCTGGGTATACTGGCTTCGGTGTGAGTCACAAAGTTCGTGTCATGACATCAAAAGGTTTTTCTAAATTGTGTCAATTATGCCCTTGATGTTACGACATGGGGATATCCTCTTGCGGAAATAGCTCTATTTTCATCCAAAATTCCAATTTCTAGAGTGTTACGGTTTCTATAAAACACGAGTTTAATAAAAATTAAAACCTAGACTAAATAGTTAGCTAAATATACAATAAGCAATAGAAAAATTAAATATCAAATTAAATAATTCAAGTTTTACTATCGGATTCATTCGACAGGATCATCAATTCACATAGGGACAATTCTCTAGTTCTTTCAGTATTAGTCCATCGGCCGTCATGCTACTTCACCTTCTTCCACTTATCAATTTCCTTGAACCTATTTTTTTGACCTGCAAGGATTAAAGGAAGTACATCCCTTGATTCGGGATTGTTAGGTTTAAAAATAGATAATTCATTGCAATGTTCCCCTAACTTCCTCCTACCTTCTCCACTCTATTGGTGACCACATTTAAAGATTTCAGTTTCACCATTAATCCTCATTATTAATTAATTGTTTTCTAGGTCAATGGTGGACCTTGAAGTGGCTGAGAAAGCTCTTCTTAACAGGATTTATGTAATAGCCCGTTTTTCAATGGTGTCAAAAATAGTGGTTTCTGGCCAGAAAACCAACATGTGAGCCCGTAAATATTATTATTTAATATTTACTAGTCAAATATAGTATTATAATGAATTTTAATTTGATAATTTATGTTATTTGAATGAATAGTTAAGTTCAAGAGGTTTGTCCCTAATGTCAAGTGGTTTTGGGACCTCATTTCTATAAACCAAACCCATAAATATTTTTATTAAATATTTACGCATGATTATATAAGTATGTTGAAGTTTGATCTGAAAATTTTAACGTTTAGATAGTTAATTAATTGAAAAAGACTAAATCATAAAAACTGCAAAAGTCAATCGCTATTAGTTTACTTGTACTAAATGGCTAAGGAACCATGAATTAAGCATTTTAAAAGGTAAATATACCTTTTTTATTATTAGTGGACGGTTTAAAGGTGTAAAGTTGATAAATTTTAGTTAAATTACAAAGTTATAATGGTAAATTAAATAATTAAATAAATAAAACATAAAAAGAAAGACATCATCTTGTTCATTTGGTTTCTCCCCACAGAAAAATCCATGGTGTTTAACCTCCAAGGGTCAGCCAAGCTAATTTCCATGCATGTAAGTCCATTTTGCACCTGTTTTTAATTATTTTTATGTTTTTGTAATCATTTTAGCTTAATTTAGCTAGCCAATAGGTTAGTTTGTAAAACTATTAAAAGTATAAGGACTTTCCATGAATGAGTTTGAAGTTTTTTTTATTTTAATTGATAGATTATTAAATTTGGCGCTTAAATATTAGTATTTTGTTCAATGATTTTAATGATTTTCATGTTTAGGGATTAAACTGTTGAAATGGTAAAATTCAATGTAAATTGTGTGAAATGAGGAAAAGTATGGGTTGTTATAAGACTAAGGAAAAATTAGATATCATGAATTTTAATTAAAAGTGGTTAAATTGCAAGTTTTGAGTTTGGAGACTAAATTGCATAAAAGATAAACCATTAGGGTAATTTTGTAAATTTCCACTGATAAGGGTTATAAGTTGAATGAATTATTGAATGGTTTAGTTGAATAAAAATTATTGTTTAGATCAAGAAACGAACCAAACAGATATAAACCGAGGAAAAGCTAAAGTGTTGAATTAGTAGTTGGCTTTATTTTTACAGTTGTTTTTGTCAAGGTAAGTTCGTATAAGGATTTAAATTCACTAATTGATGTTTTGAATGTTGTTTTGATTATTATTATAGTATGTATAGATTAGATTGATAGTTATTTGATATTTTGGTATTTTGGATTAAAACATAATGTTAGCTAAATTGAATGTTACAATTGAAAAATGTACATTTCAGGTAAGTATGTTTGAATTGGTATAATGTAATGAAATTAAAGGATTTGAATATGTACATTGTTCCCATGTCAACCTTGTGAATACTTAGATACAAATGACATGTCATTAAGGATCATACGGTTTTGGGTGTTGCTCCTGGATGTCCTACCAATGGCTAATGTCATGCATTTGTTGCAGATTCTCCACAGCTCGTGTGAGCAACATTGTGAAGCTAACATCCCAACCCATAGCTCATGTGAACAAGTGTAACGCTCGGGTTTGTGCAAGTGTACACAGTCGTTATCAATTAATAAGTAAGTATCGAGTTATCGTCTCCATAGGGATTGTATTTGTGCTAAATCACTTAATTTGTAAAATTATATTAACAATTTGAAAAAAAAAACAAAATATAGTTGAGCAGAGGTATAAACTAGATGCAATGATCCCTAATGTAAATTATCCTAATATGCAGACTATATGAATGAAATAGATTTTAGCAAAATTTAAAACAATTTGCAACAATTATAACATAAATAAACTAGGACAATTACTTTAATTAAACTTAATTTATTATCATCATGCTTAATAATATTCCGAAAAACATTCCATGGCAACTCGATCTTTCATGAGTTTGGAAACCAAATTAGGTATTTTCGGAATCCTTTACTTAGTAAATACGCATTTTACTGATCCTTATTTACTAAAGGTTTCTTAGCATTCATGTGAGGTAACAGGGACATGTTAGGTTTGAAACAATTTAATCACACAAATCTAAAAACTATGCAGATAACACAGCCTAGTTAGGGTTGTTATGTAACCTACAATTTAATCGAGTTAGGATCTAAATTGAGCATGCACATTTCAATTATGCATCCATAAGCTATCATCTAGTTAGGATTGCTCAGCTAATTCAGGTACATTTCAATCACGTATGAACGAAATATAGACTTGATTTTAATTGAAAACATGATCGATTGAGGCACAAACATTATAAGCATGAATCAAATAAATATTATTTAATTAAAATTAGCATCCTAGCTTAAATAAAATTAAGCTATCATTGTTGTAAACAAGAACAAAGTACTCATAGGAAACATCTTTAAATTAAATTAAAGAAAAGAAAGATTAAACCCAATTCAGAGTGGCTGTCACCCAAGACTCTGACTGACGAGGCTCCTTCACTTCTTTGCGTTACTCCTTTGCTGATGGCTCTCCAAGGTGGCCGACCAAGGGCTCTTTAAGAGGCTAATTTGCTAAAATCCTTATGCAATTATGATGATAGGCGTGAGAGCTAAGAGAGTTGAGAGAGAGGATGAGAGATGAGAGGGATGAGGGATGAGGGATGATTGAAGAATGAATGAGAGGGTCGAATTTATAGGTGAGGAAAGGGGGATAGTTTACTAAAAATAGGAGTTTTCATCCTTTGAAGAATCTTCCATGGGTCGCCGGCCATAAATCAAGCAAATTAAGCTGATTTTTCCTTGATTTTTGGTCAATTTAAGTGCCACAACAACTCAGGACTGAGACCGATCAAGTGCAAATCTTCAGGTAAATCTCTAATTTCTTCAACTCTTCAAGGACCTTGTGTAATTAAACCAAAAATTGGTTTATAATCAGCCATGTGCAGCCAAAAATTGGGTTGACTTAGTCCCCACTTTAGGCGGTTTTGCAATTAGAAGAAAATTCTTAAACCTGTCAAAAATAGCAGATAGTTTAGAGGACAAAATGAATTAATTTAACCACTTTAATTAATCAATTTACTTAATTAATTAAACCCAATTTTAGTAATGAAATATTTAAAATGAATTATTAAAATATAACATTATATTTTATTATTTAATTTAATCATGCATGACCCACTTCATAGCTTAGAAATATAATATACTTAAATTAATATAAAATAAGCCATTTTATGCATGAAAACTATATAATAAAACATAAAATCACATTTTAATAATTTCTATGTCCTAATTTCATATTTTCACATATTTCATTAATTTATTAAAGAATTACTTGGGTTTAACAACAATTTTAAGTAAAAAGGTGATGGATTATATAGGAAATATCCTATATATTTTTCCGTTTACACACCCCCAAACTTAAATCATTGCTCGTCCCGAGTAATGTTCATGTACAACACAAGGTCTTGCTAAGGCAATTTTTGCTAAGAGTGTGAGTAGCATCAATCTTCATCTCATAATCATGCATAAACAAATTCATGCTCATGGATCTTCTTTATTAACAAGTAACTCATATACAAACATTTTGGAAATTTTATTCTAAGTTTCAAGATATGCCAACATGAATCATAGTTTGCATGTATATCACAGCCATAGATAATATTCTTCATTCAACATAATTTCTCATCAATCAAGCAAACAATCATAAGACTTATTTATGATCTTCATATGTTGAACTTAATACTTCCTCTCCACTGATGTAGGTGACATAATCATCAAATTAATAGGTATTTTATAAGGTTGTAATGAGGCTGGGTTTAAAGGTAGGGATTTTAAGAGATAAGACATTTCGGTTTCAAAAATCTTAACCTTTGACTTGTCCTGGATTTCTCGAAATTCAACCTTTTTCTTCAAGTGAACCTTTGAAACACCCCCAAACTTATTTTGAACTCACGCTCATACATTTTTCCTTTTTGAAGACTAGGTGAACTTTTCTTCGTTCTTTCTTTGTCTTTGTGATTATTTTTTTTAAGCATTAGCACATACATCTTTATGAAAATTTCCTCAAATGTTCATTCCCAAGATAAATTTTGTTAAGATAGGTGCACAAAATTAGGATAATTTTAAAAAGATAATAACTAGCTTATAATGTAGATTCATTTCAAAAACAGGCCTTAAAGCTCAAAATTGTAGTTTCAAGGGTCTAATATCATAAGGTGGGCTTGAAAAGGCTCAAACGATCCAAAGAAAAATGGTTCTTATATCATTTTAGATTTTTATGTCCCCTAGGATTTCGCCTCAAGAAAATTACTAAGCCAATTCTAAAGATATAAACCTTCATGCACGTCTAATCTCAAGAGAAACTAAGTTTTCATGGAAAACATTACCTAAGACTAAGATCATAAAAACATTTCATTTTTCATGATAATATACAATTACTTAGATAAAATCATCATTCATACTTGCATACAAGCTATCTTATTAAAAAGAATTTCTCTAAACATTCATTTATTAAAACATACTTATGAAAAAATGATTGAAACATACTTGAAAATTTTAAAATTTAAGCAATTTAATCGCCTTACCCCCTTTAAAAAGAAGCAATGTCTTCATTGCAAGAACAAAGTAATGAATGAAAACTGAACACTAGGTAGGGTTGTAAAGAAAGAGAGGTGGGTCATTAAGACTGCTTAAATACCAAGTCTTTCCTAATAACCCAATCCTAGACATGTTCATTCTCATTGCCACATCACTTAGTCTTTTTCTTTCTAAAGAAGTATTTATTCATGCTTGCTATGTTTTATTTTGCAAAAATTAAATCCTAATTACTAAAGAAATAAATTCCTAAATACCTAAAAAACAATTAAATAAATAACAAGACAAGAATCTCCCCTTTTATTTTTCTGACTCATTCCCCTTGTCTTCTTTAGTTCCATCTCCGCTTGCATCGTCAGTATCTTCCGTTCATGTCTCAAAGATAGCATCTGGGAACTCAGGAACAAAAGTTTAAGAGATATTCTTAAAATATTTCAAATTGAATCATCCCTAATTTTTGTATATTTCTAGTAAGTTTGTTGTTGATTGTGCATGAACTTCCACATATCCATCAAAATTGACAACTTTGATTTCTTTGAAGTCGGCAATGGAGTTGTAAATTCTGGTTCAACACTTAGCTTGACTGGTTCTTCTTCTAGCTCAACCCTTGGTTCAAAGTTTTCAGTTCCTTCAGCTGGTTGAGGACTATTTGGTTCCTTTTCAGATTCTTCTTCTTCAGTGTCTATAACTGACTCAGTTTTAGTTTCAGTTTTATTTGTTGAATCTTTGGTTTCTGGCTCAGTTGGTTCCTCCTGCTCGCCTTGGTTCAGCTCATGCACTCTCTCTACTAACCTTTCAAGATCATGACTTGTGATGCACCCTTAGGCATACTGCCCCTTCAGATTTGCTTGTGTTTTAATATGGGCCCATAACCAAAGTGAAGTGATTAAAGATGGGAAATAAGCACTTCCTTCCTTCTTTTTAGCATAATCGTGAATTTCCTTGAGGATAATTTTCCCAACATTAATGGACTTTTCTTTCAAAATTGCATATAACAAGAGAATTCGTTCCATGGGGATGGTGGAACTATGTGAGATAGGCATAAAACTATAGGGAACAAAATAAAACTATACATTTGCTACTGGTTTTAAATATTCTCTTCGACAAGAATGGCTTCCATACTTTCTTATAATCCATTGGCAACCCAGATTTGTCACAATATGAAGCTCTTGTTGAAGAAAATCTCAATTGATATTGTTCATCATAGGGTAGTACTCATCTTCCTCAACATCAGGTAAATTAAACAAATCATTGATGGACTTAGAAGTAAGAGATTCCTTTTTCTTTCGAATGATGACCTTAGTAGCATCTTCTGTAGTTCATCATCAGGAACTGAACAAGCATCACAAAATCGTTCCCACTTGAGAGCATTGATTATCTTTCTAATTGGTACAGGGACAACCATCACATCATTGCTCTTCAGGTTAAAACCCTTTTCCGGCATCATAGGTTGATGCTTGAAAATTGAATCAAATCGCTCTTTCACTTCTTCATCAATCAACGATCTAGTTCTTTTGTGAGACATGGTATTTTCCCAAAAATTCGGCAAAGTTTCTGCTTGCAGAGGCAAAAGAGAAATTGGCAAAAGAGGGTGGATCTTGCTTCGGCAAATCTTGCGATGACGATGGAGTTACGGCAGCGATGACAACGTGCGGTAGGAATGGTGGTATGCGGTGACGATAACGGCTACGTGCGGTAGCGATGCCGATGCTTCGGTAATTCTCTTGTGGAGGCACTAGGTAGTTTCAGCCAAAGAAAAGAAAAAGGGCTAGATATTCCTTTCGGGATTTGAGGCTAGCGGCACAAAAGGAGAGATTTTAAGGAATTTTAGAGTGTAAGCAAATTACTTTGAGGGATATGAAAATTTAGTAGAATGGAGTGGGGTTTATATAAGGAAAAATTAGGGCAACATGTAGCAAAAATTTAGCTAAATTAAAGTTACTTGGGTGGCAAGTAATGGGTGTGACGGCAAGGGTTAAATTTTTCCCTCCTTTCTACTATCTTGGGCCTCAAACTCTGACTGTATCTCACTAAAAAAACTTATTAGTACTTGGGCCAAATTTGACCCCCTTTATTAACATAAAAATTTAAATTTTAACAAAATAATTTAAATTAGAAAAACATTTTAAAACCTAATTAGAATATTTCTTCATAACAAATTACATTAAATTAATTCCCAGGAAAGGTTGGAGGGGTCACAGCGGTCCCGCTTAAGTTCCAATCTCCTTAAACATAATTAATTAAATGTACTTAATTAAGAAAAATAAATTCTAATTATTTATTTATTTATTTGCAGGACGAGTTTATGAAAAATCAAGGGTCTGTTAATTTGAACGAAGATTCAACTCGCTCAATTTCACCATCCCAGTAGTGTTTGAGACGTTGACCATTAACTTTAAATGTACCTCTATAATTGTTGTAAAATTCAATAGCTCCATAAGGATAAACTTGGTGGATGATATAAGGTCCTTTCCATCGGGATTTCAGCTTCCTAGGAAATAACTTCAGCCTTGAATTAAACAACAATAGCTTCTGACCTTCTTCAAACTCGCGAGGTTGTATATGACTATAATGCCATCTCTTTGATCTTTCTATACACATTTTGTCATTCTCATAGGAAAACAACCTCAGCTCTTCCAACTCATCAAGTTGTAACATTCTTCTCTCACCGACTTGCTTAAGATCAAAATTTAACTGCTTCAAAGCCTAGTGATCTTTATTCTCCAATTCTAATGGCAAATGACATGCCTTTCCAAAGAATAACCGATAAGGAGTTATTCCTAACAGAGTCTTGAATGTTGTTCGATAGGCCCATAATGCATCATCGAGCCTTCGAGACCAATCTTTTCTGTTAGGGCGTACTACCTTTTCAAGGATACCTTTGATTTCACGGTTCACTCATTCAACTTGTCTATTAGACTGGGGGTGACAGGTAGTAGCAATCTTGTGCTTCATATCATATTTTTCAAGCAACCACTTAAGCCATTTGTTCACAAAGTGAGAACCTTCATCACTAATAATAGCTCTTGGTGTCCCAAATTGTGTAAACACATGCTTATGTAGGAATCGTATGACTACCTTAGCATCATTTGTAGGGTATGCTTCAGCTTCAACCCACTTAGATACATAGTCCACAACAACTAAGATGTATTTGTTCCCATATGAAGAAGGAAATGGGCCTATGAAGTCAATGCCCCATACATCGAATAATCCAATCTCCAAAATGTTTATCAAGGGCATCTCATTCCTCCTTGATATATTTCTGGTTCTTTGGCACTTATCACAGTTCTTCACATAAGTGTAAGCATCTTTAAATAGTGTAGGCTAAAAGAAACCTGCTTGCAAAATCTTTTCTGCAGTACGTGAACCACCAAAGTGTCCCCCACTTGGAGATGAATGGCAATGATATAAAATCTCAGCAATCTCACTTTCAGCTACACAGTTTCAGATTATATTATCTGCATATTGTTTAAACAAAAACAGATCCTCCCAAAAATAATACCGACTATCATGAAGGAATTTCTTCCTTTGTTGGTATGTCATTTCTCAAGGAATTATTCCACATGCAAGATAATTGGAAAAATCAGCAAACTAGGGTATTTCATGAATTTGACTTACCTCAAATAAGTGCTCATCTGGGAAATTCTCGTTGATAGGCACACCAGACTAGGTTACCTTATCTTGCTCCAACCTCGACAGATGATTAGCTACTTGATTTTCAACACATTTTCTGTCTCAGATCTCAAGGTCAAATTCTTGGAGTAAAAGTATCCAACGAATTATCCTTGGTTTTGCATCTTTCTTCGTAAGCAAGTATTTAATGGCCGCATGGTCAGTAAATACTATAACTTTGGTACCTATAAGATATGAATGAAATTTGTCAAAAGCAAAAGCTATAGCAAATAGTTCCTTTTCAGTTACCGTATAATTGAGTTGGCCTCCCATCAAGGTTCTAATTGCATAATAAATGAGGTGGAATACTTTATTTCTTCTTTGACCCATCACAGCACCAACAGCATAATCACTTGCATCGCACATCAACTCAAAAGGTGAGTTCCAATCAGGTGTAATGATTATTGGGGCTATAATTAACCGATTCTTTAGATCTTCAAAAGCTTCCAAACTTGCTTTGTTGAAATTGAACATTGTATCTTTCTCTAACAACAAACATAGTAGCTTAGAAATTTTCGAGAAATACTTAATAAACTTTCGGTAAAAACTGGCATCGCCTAAGAAACTTCTGACTCCTTTCACATTAATTAGGGCCGGTAATCTTTCAATTAAGTCCATCTTTGCTTTGTTAACTTTAATTCCTTTCTTTAAGATCTTGTGACCTAAGAAAATTCCTTCATTGACCATAAAATGACATTTTTCCCAATTAAGGACAAGATTTGTCTCTTCGTATCCCTTCAGTACCTTAGACAAATTACTCAAACAGATATCTTAAGTGTTACCAAAAATAGAAATATCATCTATGAAAACCTTGACAAAATTTTCGACCATATCAGTAGATATTGCCATCATGCATCATTGAAAAGTTGCAGGTGCATTGCATAAACCAAAAGGTATTCACCTAAAAGAAAACGAACCATACGGACAAGTAAAGGTTATTTTATGTCGGTCCTTCGAGGTTACAACTATTTGGTTATATCCTGAATAGCCATCTAAAAAACAATAGAATTCATTACCTGTCAGTCGATCTAACATCTGATCCATAAAAGGCAACGGAAAATGGTTCTTCCGAGTAGCTTTGTTTAACTTTCTGTAATCAATATAGATTCGCCAATCGGTAACAGTTCTCGTTGGAATTAACTCGTTATGCTCATTTTCAACAATCGTGATTTCACCTTTTTTCGGCACACACTGCACCAGACTTACCCACCAACTATCTCGGATATCAGCTATGGTCCAACCAATTGCTTTCTTAAATTTCTTTAGAACAACAATTAATCGCACCTCTTGATCTTTTGACAGTTCCGCTAAAATAATCACAGGCAAAGTAGAACATCACCTAAATACACGTATTTCAAATGGGAAGAAAGTACCTTTAGTTCGAGTTTAGGTGGTTCTTCGATTGACAACTTTTGTTACACAAATTCTCTAACTTCCAACTCCAATGGTTCAAACCGTATGAATTGAATATAATTTCTCGGATTGGGTTTCATCAAAGCCAGGTTTTCTTCACCTTCTTCATCCTCCAAAGGGTCAAGATCTAAAGCTTTCTCCAATGGATCTTCTTCAAAATTGCTTTCTAAAGAAACCAAGGTTTCTATCTCTTCCATAACTGAACACTCCTCTGTCGGATCGGGAAATTTCATTGCTTTAAAATGTTAAAGGTTACTTGATCATCTTGAACTCACATGGTGAGTTCACCTTTCTGCACATCAATTAATGTTCTTCCCGTGGCTAGGAAAGGTCTCCCAAGGATGACCGGCACTTCCTTGTCTGCTTTAAAATCTAAAATAATAAAATCAGCAGGAAAAATAAATTTATCAACTCTTACCAAAACACCCTCGATCTTTCTTTTGGGATATGCTAAAGATCGAAACGCTAGCTGAAGCATCACAGTTGTAGGTCTTACTTCACCTATTCCTAACATCTTGAAAATAGACTTAGGCATCAAGTTGATACTCTCTCCGAAGTCACACAAAGCTTTACCACAGTAAGATTCACCAATGTTACAGGGTATAGTAAAGCTTCCTGGGTCTTTCAATTTTGGTGGCAATTTGTTTTGCAAGAACACACTGCACACCTTTGTCAAAGCAATAGTCTCATACTCACTCAGTTGTTTTTTCATGGATAGTATATCCTTCATAAACTTCACATAATTTGGCATTTGTTCTAAAGCCTCCACCAATGGAATATTGATGTGTAACTACTTCCAAACATCTAAACACTTCTTGAATTGCACCTCATGTTTCTGCTTGTGTTGCTGCAATCTTTATGGATATGGAGGTGATGGAACTTTCGATTGAACCAGACAACTTTTCTGAGTAGGTAAATCTGCATCCAAAGAAGATGTTAAAATATCTAAATTCACTAGGTCAGGGTTTACCTTGTCAAACTTTGCAGATTCTAATTCCTTTGGTGTAGGAACTTCAAAAACTGGTTGACTTTCCTCTTTTTGAACATGCTCATCATCGACATCAATCAATCGAGGTTCTAGAGTCTTTCCACTTCGTAATGCCACTGCCTTCATATGTTCTTTAACCAAATTTATTGGATTCTCAGTATCGCTCAGAAGGGTTCCTTGCGGTCTATTACAAAGCTCTGTAGCCAACTGACCCATTTGGTTTTCCAAATTTTTCAGTGTTGCTGCTCGCGTTTAACTATTTTAACATAGAGGAAATAGACGATACCTGAGCCGAACGAAGTGAGAGAGTCAAATTCATGAACTCCGGTTACTCGTCTTCCTAAAGCTGTTTGATTTGTTGGCCATTGATAGTTATTACTTGCGATCCTCTCGATGATCTCATAAGCCTCATTATATGACTTAGACAAAATTGCATCATTCGCGGAAGCATTTACCATCAATCTTTTATTTGCATTGAGACCATTATAAAATGTATCCAACTGGATACAATGAGGAATCCCATGATGAGGAAACTTATGAAGTAACTCCTTGAATCGCTCCCAAGCCTCACACAAAGACTCGTCATCTAGTTGCTGAAAAGTTATGATCTCGTTCCTCAACTTAGCATTTTTGCTAGGTGGGAAATACTTAACCAAAAATCTCTCTGCTAATTCTTGCCATGTAGATATGGAACTTGGTGGCAATGAATTGAGCCATGCTCGTGCTCGATCTCGCAACTAGTACGGAAACAATATAACAGCCTAATTTTAGGCCTAGTCGGAATAGTGGTTTTCGGACCACAAATCTGTCGAGGAAAAATTTATTTTTTATTATATTTTTATGGTCTATAATTTCACAAAGTGATTTTGTGAAAATTTCGTTCAAAAATTTCGACATTTGGGCACTCAATTTAGCCAAAAGGACTAAATTGTAAAAAGTGCAAAAGTTGAGTTCTACATGTTAGAAGTGTCCAATTGTTATGAAATTTTAAATTGGAGGTCCTTAAATGGTAATTAGACCATTGGTTAACTTGCTGGACAAAAATGGACAAGAGATAAGTGAAATAGGAAATTTTTAAGTTAGGGGCATTTTGGTCATTTAGTAATTAAAAGAATTAAAAATGCCAAAATAGCCAAAAATTTGTCCATCTTCTCCATGGTGGACGAAATCAGCAAGGGGGAAACCATATTTAGGGTTTTCAAGCTTCCAAGCTCCATAGTAAGCGATTCCAAGCCCCGTTTTTAATGCTCTTTACGTTTTTAGAGTCCTGGTAACTTTATTTAGCTTATTCTAGCAATAATTTAACCTAGGGTTCATATTTGGAAAAATACCCATAGGTGAAATGTGTTTATTTTGATGTTTTATGGTAGAATATGAAGCTTAAAATTATGTTAAATAACTTTTGCTAGCCGATTTTAAGTGAAAACAAGTAAATTGACATAATCAGTAAAAATACCTAATGTTCATAAGTAAGTGTTAGAGTGAGAATTTGATGTTGCCATAGAAGGGAAAAATGTTCAGAATGTCATAAAACATAAGAAAAATGAATAAATTTTAATTTTCGAGCCTAGGGGAAAAATCGTAATTTTGTGAAACTTTAGGGGAAAAAATGTAGTTTTTCCAAAATGTGATTTTTGGACTGGATTGAATAATGTGAGTGTTAAATAAGTTAAATGTGTTATTATAAGTCAAGAAAGACAAGGAATTGACTTTGATTAATGAAAAAGAAAAAATGAGAAAAAGTGAAAAATTTCCCGATTGAACATTCGGAATAAAAAAGGGATACGAATGAACTGATAGAAATGATCACATGTGTGGCATGGATTGTGTGTAGGCCGCTATGTGAAATTGAAAGTGATGGTCACGTGTGTAGTACTATGTGCAGGCTACTACGTGTACCAGAATGATAGGTCGCATGTGTAGTACTATGTGTAGGCTACTATGCGTACCGAATAGCTTTGATCACGTGTGTAGTACTATGTGTAGGCTACTACCTGTATCAGATAGTGATGGTCACATGTGTAGTACTATGTGCAGGTTACTATGTGAACCAGTATCATTAATTATAAGGTGGTTGCTATGTGCTGATCCCACCGGATATCATTGATTATAAAGGGTGGTTGCTGTGTGCCGAATCCACCGTGTATCTGTTATTATTCTGAAGTGTTCATCGGGAAATTGACTAAGTGAAAATACATGAGATCATGTAACGATTAAGTGAATGATGAATATATGTGTGGAATTGAATTGAATAATGATTGAAAGTGAAAAAGTGAAATTATGAAAAAGTAAAATTAGCAACAAAATAGTTTTGGACAATAACAATAGTGTGAATTTGACAAATTACCAAAAATGGTGAAAATTGAATTAGAGAGTGAATAAGATATGAAATGAAATATTAATGAGTCTATTTTTATATAAAAGAAACAAAGCAAGCAAAAGAGTTATATATTTTGAGATATTTGAATTTTAGTGAGGCAGGGTCGGATTGATTTTGGAATCCCCTGTTCTGATTTTGTAAAATAATTAAAAATTGTAAAAAAATAATTATGAGTTATAATTTATAGTATTAGAATCCTTAATGAGTCTATTTTCAATGGAAACAAACGTAAATATCATCCAAATTCTGTACAATGAGATAATTCATTTTTAGTGAAGAGAGGTCAGTGATGTTGAGCAGTGAAATAGGGGTGACTTTAAAGAATAAACTGTACTAATTGGATAAGTAAAAAATTTTGAAAATTTTATGGTAATAATATATGTGAGTCTAGTTTTGGGGAAAATAAACAAAACTTAATTTGGAGCTCTGTAGCTCCAGATAAAAATAATTTAGTGACTATAAGTCGACTAGATAGCTTTGAATTTAAATATAAGTGAATAGTGAAATTATGTATAATGCTATTTAAGCATGTTATATACATAAAGGATGTGGGATGGAGAGGAGGAGGAGGAAAATAAAGTACATGAATGAATTGTGTATAATTGGTTAAATGTCTGATTATAATCGATAAATGTTGAAATAGGAGTGATGCTTATATTGGTGCATTACTGGTCATGGTAAGCTCATGAGAGAAAATAAAGTTTCATAGCATATGCGTGTGGTATATTTGGCATGAAATGATGTCATGAGTGGCTCATGAATTAACTCATGTTGGTAAGTTGATGCATAATTATAGTATTCAAATATATACATATTTGTAATATTTTGCTATGTGATTCGAAAAAAGGGGAATAAATAGCATACTGAAAACTCGGACATGGTGCTAGTTTATGTTAAAGGAGTGTTTTATGGCATATCTTAAGTAATGGAATGTTATGAATTTTGAGATTAATTTGCTAGTCAAATAAATGACAAATGAATTGATTGCGTATTCGTAATTTTGACATATGCTTGGTTTATGAAACGTAATAATATATGCTTGAATAAACTTTAAGTATTCGAATGACATGGATTTGATGGTGATAAGATTCGAACATTGAATTCATGAAGCACAGGTGATGTATTATTGTTGTGTGATAGCTTGGTTCGAGAAATTGGTTAGGTAAATGGTAAGTGAAAGCATTTATGGATATAGAAGAAAATTTGGAGTGAATATGAAATTTAGCTCAATTAAATAATTTCATCAATTAAACATTGTGTATACCGAATGTGTTAGTGAATTACATATTAAATAAATTGACATTCAAGTTCGATTAGTGATATATGAAAATAACATGAAAAGAATTATGATTGTGATTAATATTGATTACGACTTAAAGTGGATTCTTCAATATTGGATTGATTTAACGGATATATTTAGCATATGAATGGGTATGTATTGGGCCTCGTAAACCCTAATTAGCGACTCGAAGATAATAATTTGAAAGTTTTTAATTTGGATGAAATTTTATAACTCGGTTTAATATGTTTATAAGTGTATTTATTCTGGTAATGCCTCGTACCCTATTCCAGCGTAGAATACGGGTAAGAGGTGTTACAATGTGACATCACCAGATTTTGCCCTAATGTTTAGGTCGAGTTTGGGGTGTTACAAACAACTTCAACCTCAATGCGTCTTCAGTCGCACCGGTTATCTTAAATGAATAACTCACCTCGATAAATAATCGAAGGTGGAGATGTGGATCTTCTGTGGGCATACCACTAAATTGGCCCACCGTTTGTAGCATTTGAAACGTCACTAGTTTCAATTCAAACTGGGTTGCCTCAACATCTGGCCTTCTAATTCCTAGGTTTAACTCACTGAAAAGTGGCACAGTATATTGTTAGATGCATCGATCCCTGTCATCGGCAATGACGATGGGATTTCATACATAATCGACTTCATTACCTTGGTCTTGATTCTGATTTCCAAGGTCCATCTCGACTTGTCTTTGAGCTATTCCTTCAGGTCTTCTTTGTCTGAAAGTTTACTCAATTTTAGGGTCTACAAGGAGTAAATCGATAATTCGATCTATGCTCATAAACACCTAAGAAGAAATTCACAAAAATTAAAAAGAATAAGTTAGTAATATTAAAAATAAATCAAATTTAAAATAAATAATTTCACGAAAAAAATACCTATGGCAACAGTTGATGATCCCTGGCAACGGCGCCAAAAACTTGTAACGCTCGGGTTTGTGCAAGTGTATACAGTGGTTATCAAGTAATAAGTAAGTATCGAGTTACGTCTCCACATGAATTGTATTTGTGCTAAGTCACTTAATTTGTAAAATTATATTAACAATTTGAAAAATAAAAACACAATATAGTTGAGAAGTGGTATAAACTAGATGCAATGATCCCTAATGTTATTATCCTAATATGCAGACTATATGAATAAAATAGATTTTAGCAAAATTTAACACAATTTGCAACAATTATAACATAAATAAACTAGGACAATTACTTTAATTAAACTTAATTTATTATCATCATGCTTAATAATATTTGAAAAAACATTCCATGGCAACTCGATCTTTCATGAGTTTGGAAACCAAATTAGGTCCTTTCGGAATCCTTTACTTAGTAAATGCGCATTTCACTGATCCTTATTTACTAAGGGTTTCTTAGCATTCATGTGAGGTAACAGGGACGTGTTAGGTTTGAAACAATTTAATCACACAAATCTAAAAACTATGCAGATAACAGGGCTTGGTTAGGGTTGTTATGCAACCTACACTTTAATCGGGTTAGGATCTAAATTAAGCATGCACATTTCAATTATACGTCCATTAGCCATTGTCTGGTTAGGATCGCTCAGCTAATTTAGGTGCATTTCAATCACGTATGAACGAAATATAGACTTGATTTTAATTGAACACATGATCTATTGAGGCGCAAACATTATAACCATGAATCAAATAAATATTATATAATTAAAATTATCATCCTAGCTTAAATAAAACTAAGCTATCATTGTTGTAAACAAGAACAAAGAACTCATAGCAAACATATTTAAATTAAATTAAAGAAAAGAAAGATTAAACCCAATTCAGAGTGGCTATCACCCAAGACTCTGACTGACGAGGCTCCTTCGCTTCTTTGCGTTTGTCCTTTGCTGATGGCTTTCTAAGGTGGCTGACCAAGGGCTCTTTAAGAGGCTAATTTTCTAAAATCCTTATGCAAGGATGATGATAAGCGTGAGAGCTAAGAGAGTTGAGAGAGAGGATGAGAGATGAGAGGGATGAGGGATGAGGGATGATTGAAGAATGAATGAAAGCGTCTTATTTGTAGGTGAGGAGAGGGGGATAGTTTACTAAAAATAGGAGTTTTCATCCTTTGAAGAATCTTCCATGGGTGGCCAGCCATAAATCAAGCACATTAAGATGAATTTTCCTTTATTTTTGGTCAATTTGAGTGCCACAACAACTCAGGACTGAGACTCGGTCAAGTGCAAATCTTCAGGTAAATCTCTAATTTCTTCAACTTTTCAAGGACCTTGTGTAATTAAACCAAAAATTGGTTTATAATCAGCCATGTGCAGCCGAAAATTGGGTTCACTTGGTCCCCACTTTAGACGGGTTTGCAATTAGAAGAAAACTTTCAGACCTGTCAAAAATAGCAAATAGTTTAGAGGATCAAATGAATTAATTTAACCACTTTCATTAATCAATTTACTTAATTAATTAAACTCAATTTTAGTAATGAAATATTTAAAATGAATTATTAAAATATAAGATTATATTTTATTGTTTAATTTAATCATGCATGGCCCACTTCATAGCTTAAAAATATAATATGCTTAAATTAATATAAAAATAAGTCATTTTATGCATGAAAACTATATAATAAAACATAAAATCACATTTTAATAATTTCTATGTCCTAATTTTCTATTTTCACATATTTCATTAATTTATTAAACAATTACTTGGTTTTAACAACAATTTTAAGTAAAAGGTGATGAATTATATAGGAAAAATCCTATATATTTTTCCGCTTACAGTAAGCCCATTTCACAGCTCGTGTGAGAATTATGGATGTAACACCCCTTACCCGTATTCGACACCGGAATAGGGTACGAGGCATTACCAGAACACATACACTGTAAACGTATTGAACTTAGTTATAAAATTTCATTTAAATTAAAATTTTCAAATTATTAACATATTTTTATAATTCTTCACTATATATCCTCAAAATATTATATTCATAATAAATAGGGCCTACTAGACCCGATACATACTCATGCAATTCAATGCTTCATTTCCTTTTCATTCATTTCACAATTTCTCATGCTTACAATTCAAATCATATCACTAGCAATTTCCTTTTAATTCACTTACAATTCAATATCATTAAGATCAATACTAATACGTATTTACCATTTAACTCAATGTTTATCAATTATACCATTCATTAACACATTTATGAAATTCTCAATTTTGCAATGAAAATATCATTTAAGCTTAAATAACAACATCAAATCAACTCATCATCCTCTTTTTTCATCATTTTACACTTCAAGTATGAACTTATTATTTCATTACCTTTCCACACCCATTTCCTATGCTTATCACACAAGACATAAACATATCATTCAACCATAGTTGCAAGCTAGTGCATTGAAACATAATTCTTTTTGGAACTAACCACATGATAAACCATTTCACTAGAGATTACATAATTTAAACCTTACCTCCCCTTTCATGATCACAAGCATATTTCCATTTAGGCACTTACTATTTCGATGCATAACTTATAGATTTAACGTGGCATAATCCAACATAACTTGGCCAAAGCCTAAGATGTATACCAAATATGCTAGCCAAATAAACATATAACATAAGCATTATAAGCATGGATGAGCACAATATTTATTCATGTATCAAAATTACTAACATGTGTTAACTCAATACCCATTCATGACATTACTTCATTCCAAATCATATACCAAATATACCATACACACATACTATGAAACTTTATTTTCCCACATGAGCTTAAACCATGACCAATAATGCACAAATATATGCGTCATTTCTATTTCATCGTTTATCAATTATAATCGAGCATAATACCAATTATACACAAATCATTCATATATTTCCCAATTTTTCCTCCACCTCCTCTCCATTCCTCATCCTTAATGTGTATAACACACTTAAACAACATTATACATACTTTCAATATTTTCCCATATGTAAATTCAAGCTGACTGTCTGAGTCAGAGTCAATGATTTATTTATATCTCGATCTACAAAGCTCCAAATTAAGATTCGTTAATTTTCCCCAAAACTAGACTCATATATCTTCTTACCATAAAATTTTCAAAAAAATTTTCTTACCCAATAAGTACAATTTATTCTTTAAAGTTTCCTTTGTTTCACTGTTCAACAGTTCTGACCCCTCTTCACTAAAAATTAAATATCTCATCGTACAAAATTCAGATAATGTTCTAGTTTTTTTCTTTTGAAAATACACTCATTCAACTTTAGTTCCACATCTTATTCAGCCTCTAATTCAATTTCCACTATTTTTAGTGATTTTTCAAAGTCACATAATTGTTGCTGTCCTAAACTGTTTTGTTGTTAAATTTACTCTTTCATAATTTCATTACTTCATTTCATTGTACCAAAGGGTCGATTAAATATCGAGCACATTGTTCATCACATGGTCTTATTTGATTACACTTAATCGTTACATGATCACATGTATTTTCACTTAGCCAATTTCTTGATGATCACTCCGGAATAATAACCGTTACACGGTGGATCAACACATAGCACCACCCTTATAATCAATTATATTCGGTGGAATCAGCACATAACAACCACCTTTATTTTCAATGACTTTGGTGGAGTCAGCACATAGCAACCACCTTTATAATCAAAGGTACCTGGTGGAATCAGCACATAGCAACCACCTTTATAATCAATGGTACCCAATGGAATCAACACATAGCAACCACCTTTATAATCAATGATACTCAGTACACGTAATAGCCTGCACATAGTACTACACATGTGACCATTACTATCACTTTCGCATAGTGGCCTGCACACAGTCCGTGCCACATATGTGATCATTACTATCACTTCATTCGTACCTTTTTTATTCCGGAGGTTCAACCGGGAAATTTTTTCACTTTTTCTCACTTTTCTTTTTCACTGATTAAAGTCAATTTCTCGTCTTTCTTGATTTATAATCACACATTAAACTTATAAACACTCACATTATTCAATCTAGTCCAAAAATCACACTTTGGAAAAATTACATTTTTGCCCCTAGAGTTTCACAAAATTACGATTTTGCCCCTAGGCTCGTAAAATAATTTTTATTCAATTTCCTTGCATTTTAGGCCTAGCCGAACCATTTTCATAACTATAGTAGTCCACAATACTCACTTATTCACACACTTGTGACATATTTTATAACTTTTACAAATTAATCCTTTTAGGCATTTTCATCGAAAATCACTTAGTAAAAGACGTTCATCACACCCCAAACATTCATATTCTTCCATAAAACATCAAAATACATACATATCATTCATGGATAAATTTTTAAACACAAACCCTAGTTCAAAACAATGGTAGAAATAGCTAGATCTTGTTACGAGGATTTCAAAAAGGTAAAAATCATTAAAAACGGGGCTAGAACGGACTTACAATAGAGCTTGGAAGCTTGAAAAACCTTATTCATGGTTTCTTCATGAAAAATTCGGCCATAGCTTGAAGATGGACAAAAATTGGCTTTTAATTTTGTTTTTAATTCATTTTAATAACTAAATGACCAATATGCCCTTAATGAAAAACTTTGGAAACATGCCTAACCATGTCCATTTCTTTCCACCAACTTAACCAATGGTCTAATTACCATATAAGGACCTCCAATTTAAAATTTCATAACAATTGGACACTTCTAACATGTTGAACTCAACTTTTTCACTTTTTACAATTTAGTCCTTTTTACTAAATTGAGTGTCCAAACGTTGAAATTTTCGAACGAAATTTTCACATAATCATTTTGTGTAATTATAGACCATAAAAATATAATAAAAATAATTTTTTTCTCATTGAATTTGTGGTCCTGAAACCACTGTTCCGACTAGGCCCAAAATCGAGCTGTTACAATGGATACGCTTTCAATTATGTTATATGTAAAGACACACTTTGTGTGAGCATTTCCCGAGTATCTGATGTTATTCAATTTGGTTCAACGGGTAATTAAGGTTTAAAACCGAAAGTTATGTATATGAAATGAGTTATGTTAATGAAAATATGAAATGGAAACTATGATAGGTGTAATTAGATTGAAAAGGGAACTAATTGAATATGTGATTGATGGTTTGTATATTGTCAATAATTGGATAGTTTTTTTCCTTGTTTTGTAGATCACCGGAAGCTCGATCGATTGGGATCGCGTTAGAGCACGATCACACCATCCAATTATCATTTTGGTAGATTTTGATTCTTTTGGTATAAGGTTATAAATGGCATGTAATAGGGCTTGATTGTTAACTTGGCAATTTGGTATGTTTGTGTGGTGCCAAGCTTATGCATGTCTTAATGTTTTTAATTGATAGTTTGTAAATAATGTTGTAAATAGGTGTTGTGGAACACTTATGCATGCCCATGTGGTGGTAGGTAAATCATGGTTGAATGATATGTATGTTTGAAATGGTTTTGGTATTTTTGATTTGTGCTGAATGAATGAACTTGAGATGTTGGTTGGATTGATTTTGATATAGGAATTGTGGTGCCTTTTGATGGCATATTGGTTAGGTTTGTAGGATGGTTGATTTGGTATGTTTTGGAGTGTGTTTGAATGTGTTTTGGTCATATGAATGTATGTGGGAATGGTGTGTCTTGGTGTACAAGAATTGGTGCTTGATTTGGCTTGTTTTAGGGGCAACTTATGAAACACACGGGCTATCACACGACCATGTGCCACACATAGTCACCCCACACAGCCGTGTATCAATATTATTTTAGGTACAAGTTTCACACGGCCTGCGACACGATCATGTCACCAAACTTTGAAAGCACACACAGTCTGGCACACGGCCTGCGACACTGCTGTGTGACACTATTTCAAATACCCACAAAAGCAAACACATGGGCTAGGACATGTGTAACGCGTAGGTTTGTGCAAGTGTACATAATCGTTATCAAGTAATATGTAAGTATCGAATTATCGTCTCTACAGGGATTCTATTTGTGCTAAGTCACTTAATTTGTAAAATTATATTAACAATTTGGTAAATAAAAACACAATATAGTTGAGAAGTGGTGATTAAAATATATTAAACTAAATGCAATGATCCCTAATACAAATTATCCTAAGTATGCAAACTATATGACTGAAATGGATTTTAGTAAAATTAAACACAATTTGCAACAATTATAACATAAATAAACTAGGACAATTACTTTAATTAAACTCAATTTATTATCAACATGCTTAATAACATTCGGAAAAATATTCCATGGCAACTCGATCTTTCATGAGTTTGGAAACCACATTAATCCTTTTGGAATCCTTTACTTAGTAAATACACATTTTACTGATCCTTATTTACTAAAGGTTTCTTAGCATTCGTGTGAGGTAATATAGACTTGTCAGGTTTGAAATAGTTTAATCATACAAATCTAAAAACTATGCAGATAACATAGCTTGGTCAGACTTGTTACGCAACCTCCAATTTAATCGGGTCAGGATCTAAATAGAACATGCACATTTCAATTATGTGTCCAATAGCCATCGTCTGGTCAGGCTCACTCAGCTAATTCAGGTGCATTTCAATCACATATGAACAAAATACAAACTTGATTTTAATTGAAAGCATGATCGATTGAGGCACAAATATTATAAGCATGAATCAACTAGATATTATTTAATCAAAGCAATCATCCTAGCTTAAATAAAATTAAGCTAACATTGTTGTAAACAAGAACAAAGAACACATAGCAAACATCTTTATATTAAATTAAAGAAAATGGAGATTAAACCCAATTCAAAGTGGATGTCACCCAAGACTCTGACTGACGAGGCTCATTCGTTCCTTTGTTTTGCTCCTTTGCTGATGGCTCTCCAAGGTGGCCGACCAATGGTTCTTTAAGAGGCTTAATTGCTAAAATCTCTATAAAGAGATGATGCTAGGCGTGGGAATGGAAAATGCTAAGAGAATTTGGAGAAAAGAGAGAATGATTAATGGTGAGAATGAATGAGGAATGATTGAGGGATGCTTAAGGGATGATGAATGAAGGAATGAGAGGGTCTTATTTATAGGTGAGGAGAGGGGGATAGTTTGCTAAAAATACTGGATGTTAACCTCTTTAAATCTTCTCAAGTTGTTTCCAACCATGCTTAGTGGCTTTTGACTTGATTTTTTTTCTTGATTTTTAAGCAATTTTAGATGCCACACAACTCAGGACTGAGACTCGGTCAATCGTAAATCAACAAGTTAGAGGACCCAAGAATAAAATTTATCCAATTTAATTAATTAATTAAAACCCAAATTATTAATGAAATATTTTAAAATGAATTATTAAATATAATTTTATATTTTATTAATTTATTTAATCATGCATGGCCCACTTTATATCTTAAAATATAATATATTCAAATTAATATAAAATAAGCCATTTATTGCATGAAAACTCTATAATAAAGTATAAAATCAAATTTTAATAATTTCTATGTCCTAATTTCATATTTCACATGTTTCATTAATTTATTAAACAATTACTTAGTTTGAACAACGGATTTAAGTAAAAAGGTGATAAAATACATAGGAAAAATCCTATTTATTTTTTTGTTTACACACCCCCAAACTTAAATCTTTGCTCGTCCCGAGTAATGTTTATGCACAGCAAAAGGTCTTGCTAAGGCAAAATTGCTAATTGTGTAAGCAACATCAATCTTTGTCCCATAATCATGCATTAATAACTTCATGCTTATCAATCTTCTTTATTAAAAAGTAATTCATATGCAAACATTCCTTAAGATTATACTAAGCTTCAAAATATGCCAACATGAATTATAGTTTGCATGTATGTCACAACCATAAATAACATTATTCATTCAACATAATTTGTTATCAATCAAGCAAACAATCATAAGGCTTATTTATGATCTTCATATGTTGAACTTAGGACTTCCTCTCCACTAATGTAGCTGACATAATCATCAAATTAATAGGTCTTTTATAAGGTTGTAATGGGGCTCAGTTAAAGCTAGGGATTTTAAGAGATAGGACATTTTAGTTTTAAAAATCTTAACCTTTAACTTTGTCTTGGTTTTCTCGTAATACAGCCTTTTTCTTTAAGTGAACCTTTGGAACACCCCCAAACTTATTTTGAACTCAAGCTCAAACGTTTTTCCTTTTTGAAGACTGAGCGAACTTTTATTCACTCTTTTTTTTTAAGCATGAGCACATACATCTTTATGAAAATTTCCTTAAATGTTGATTCCCAAGACAACTTTAGTTAAGATAGGTGCACAAAATTAGGATAATTTTAAAAAGATGTTAACTGGCTTATAATGTATGTTCATTTTTTTTCAAAAATAGGGCTTTAAGCTCAAAATTATAGTTTCAAGGGTCTAATATCATAGGGTTGGCTTGAAAAGGCTCAAACGGTCCAAAGAAATAGTGCCTATATCATTTTAGATTTTTATGTCCCCTAGGATTTCACCTCAAGAAAATTACTAAGTCAATTCTAAATATATAAACCTTCATGCATGTATAATCTCAAAAGGAACTAAGTTTTCATTCTAATCTCAAAAGGAACTAAGTTTTCCTGGCAAACATTACTAAAACTAATATCATACAAGCATTCCATTCTTCATGATAACATACTTTCACTTAGATAAAATCATCATTCATACTTGCAAACAAACTATCTAAGTAACAAAAAAATATCTCTAAACATTCATTTATTAAAACATACTTATGAAAGAAATAATTGAAGCATACTTGAAAAAAAAAATAAAAGTTTAAGCAATTTATTTGCCTTACCCACTTTTAAAAAGAAGCAATGTCCTCATTGCAAGAACAAAGTAATGAACGAAAACTGAACACCAGGTAGGGTTGTAAAGAAAGAGAGGTGAGTCATTAAGACTGCTTAAATACCAAGTCTTCCCTAATAACCCAATCCTAGACATGTTCATTCCCATTACCACATCACTTAGTCTTAGTCTTTCTAAAAAAGTGTTAAGTTTTTTCATGCTTGCTATGTTTTATTCTGCAGAAATTAAGTCCTAATTATGACAAAAAGTTCCTAAAGACCTAAAAATAATTAAATAAATAACAGGACAAGAATCCCCCCTTTTATTTTTCTGACTTATTCTCCTTGTCTTCTTTAGCTCCATCTCCGCTTGGATCGTCAGTATCTTCCGTCCATGTCTCAAAGATAACATTTGGGAACTCAGGAACAAAAGTATTAGAGATATTCTTAAAAGTATTTCGAATTGAGTCATCTCTAGTTTTTGAATATTTCTTGTAAGTTTGTTGTTGATTGTGCATGAACTTGCACATATCCATCAAAATTGACAACTCCGATTTCCTTGAAGTACTTGCAGAAGTCGGCATGGGAGTTGTATATTCAGGTTCAACACTTAGCTTGACTGGTTCTTCTTTTGGCTCAACCCTTGGTTCAGGAATGTTCTGTTCCTTATTAGATTCTTCTTCTTCAGTGTCTGTGATTGAATTAGCTTCAGTTTCAGTTCCATCTATTGACTCCTCTGTATCCAGCTCAGTTGGCTCTTCTTGCTCGCCTTGTTTCAGTTCATGCACCCTCTCTACTAATCTTTGAAGATCATAATTTGTAATGCATCATTGAACATATCCCCCCTTCAGATTTGCTTGTGTTTTAACACGGGCCTTTAAGCAAAGTGAAGTGATTAAAGACGGGAAATAAGCACTTTCTGCCTTCTTTTTAGCACAATCGTGAATCTCCTTGAGGATAATTTTCCCAACATTAATGGACTTTTCTATCAAAATTGCATATAACAAAAGCATCCGTTCCATCGAGATGGTGGAACTATGTGAGTTAGGCATAAAACTGTAGCGGACGAAATAAAACCATACCTTTGCTACTTGTTTTAAGTTTCTCTTTGATAAGAATGGCTCTCATACTTTCTTATAATCCATTGGGATCCTGGATTTGTCACAACATCAAGCACTTGTTGAAGAAAATCTCAATTGATGTTGTTCATCATAGGGTAGTACTCATCTTCTTCAACATCATGTAAATTAAACAAATCATTGATGGACTTAGAAGTAAAAGGTACCTTTTTCTTTCGAACGATGACTTCAATAGCATATTGCGTAGTCAAACTAGCTTAGAATTCTCGAACTAGTCATCATCGGGAAGTGAACAAGCATCACAGAATCATTCCCACTTGAGAGCATTGATTTTCTTTCTAATCGATATAGGAACAACCATCAAATCATTACTCTTCAAGTCAAAACCTTTTTTCGGCATCATAGGTTGATGCTTGAAGATTGAATCAAATCTCTCTTTCACTTCTTCGTCGATCAAAATTGGGTTTTCAAGAGTAGTCTTTGAAGATCTAGTTCTTTTACGAGACATGGTATCTTTTCCCAAAATTTCGGCAAAGTTTCTGCACAAAAGAGAAAAGAGAAATCAACAAAGTGGGTAGAACTTGCTACGACAAAAGGGAATTTCAGCAAAAAGGGAAAAGAACTAGATTTTCTTTTGAGATTTGAGGTTGACAGCACAAAAGGGAGATTTAGGGATTTTTAGGGTGTAAGCAATTTGCTTTGAGGGATATGAAGATTAGTAGAATGGAAAGGGGTTTATATAGGAAAAATTAAGGCAACATGTGGCAAAAAATTAGCTACATTAGGGTTACTTGGGCGGCAAACAATGGGTGTGACGGCAAGGCATGGAATTTTCCCTCCTTTGGGCTGTCATGGACCTCAAACTCAGACTGTATCTTACTAAAAAAATTGATTAGTACTTGGGTCAAATTTGACCCCCTTTATTAACATAAAAATTTAAAATTTAAACAGAACAAATGAAATTTAAAAAAATTAACTCTTAATTAGAAAATTTCTTCTTAACAAATTACATTAAATTAATTCCCAAGAAAGGTTAGAGGGCCCACAGCTGTCCCGCTTAAATTCCAATCTCCTTAGACAAAATTAATTAAATGTAATAAGTTATGAAAATAAGTTCTAATTATTTATTTGCAAAATGAGTTCATGAAAAATTTAAGGTCTGTTAATTTGACAAGGATTCAACTCGCTCAACTTCACCATCTTAGTAGTGTTTAAGACGTTGACCATTAACTTTAAATGTACCTCCGTAATTGTTGTATAATTCAATAGCTCCAAAAGGATAAACTCGGTAGATGGTATAAGGTCCTTTCCATTGGGATTTAAGCTTCCCAGGAACAGACTTCAACCTTGAATTAAATAATAAAACCTTCTGACCCTCTTTAAACTTGCAAGGTTGTATATGACTATCATGCTATCTCTTTGATCTTTCTTTAGACATTTTGGCATTCTCATAGTAAAACAACCTCAGCTCTTCCAACTCATCAAGTTGTAACATCCTTCTTTCATCGGCTTGCTTAAGATTAAAGTTCAACTGCTTCAAAGCCCAGTGAGTTTTATTCTCCAACTCTAATGGAAAATGACATGCCTTTCCAAAAACTAACCAATAAGGAGTCATTCCTAACGAAGTCTTAAATGATGTTCGATAGGCCCATAATGCATCATC
The DNA here is from genome assembly GCF_025698545.1 of Gossypium raimondii. Classification (NCBI taxonomy): domain Eukaryota; kingdom Viridiplantae; phylum Streptophyta; class Magnoliopsida; order Malvales; family Malvaceae; genus Gossypium; species Gossypium raimondii. Next base: position 27,609,712 of record NC_068568.1, read on the forward strand.
GATCCTTCGAGACCAATTTTTTCTGCTAGGGCCTACTACGTTTTCAAGGATACTTTTGATTTCGCGATTCACTCTTTCAACTTGCCGATTAGACTGGGGGTGATAGGCAATAGCAATCTTGTGCTTCACATCATATTTGTCAAGCAACCACTTAAGCCATTTTTTCACAAAGTGAGAACCTTCATCCCTAATAATAGCTCTTGGTGTCCCAACTTTTGTAAACACATGCTTATGTAGGAATCGCAACCTTAGCATCATTTGTAAGGTATGCTTCAACTTCAACCCACTTCGATACATAGTCCACAGCAACTAAGATGTACTTGTTCCCATACAAAGAAGGAAACGGGCCTAAGAAGTCAATGCCTCATACATCGAATAATTCAATCTCCAAAATGTTTTTCAAGGGCATCACATTCCACCTTGATATATTTCCAGTCCTTTGGCATTTATCACAATTCTTTACATAAGCATAAGTATCTTTAAATAGTGTAGGCCAAAAAAAACCTGCTTGCAAAATCTTTGCCGCAGCATGTGAACCACCAAAGTGTCCCCCACTTGGAGATGAATGGCAATGATATATGATCTTAGCAGTCTCGCTTTCAGCTACACACTTTCGGATTATATTATCTGCATAGTGTTTAAACAAAAACAGATCCTCTCAAAGATAATACCGACTATCATGAAGGAATTTTTTACTTTGTTGGTATGTCATTTCTCGAGGAATTATTCCACATGTAAGATAATTGGCAAAATCAGCAAACCAGGGTATTTCATGAATTTGATTTACCTCAAATAAGAGTTCATCTGGGAAATTCTCGTTGATAAGCGCACATGGTTGAGTTACCTCATCTTGCTCCAACCTCGACAGATGACTAGCTATTTGATTTTTGACACCTTTTCTATCTTGGATCTCAAGGTCAAATTCTTGGAGTAAAAGTACCCAACGAATTAGCATTGGTTTTGCATCTTTCTTCGTGAGCAAGTATTTAATGACTACATGGTCAGTAAATTCTGTAACTTTGGTACCTATAAGATATGAGCGAAATTTGTTAAAAGCAAAAACTATAGCGAAGAGTTCATTTTCGGTTACCGTATAATTGCGTTTGACCCATCACAGCTCTAACGACATAGTCACTTGCATCGCACATCAACTCAAAAGGTGAGTTCCAATCAGGTGTAACGATTATTGGAGCTAAGATTAACCGCTTCTTTAGCTCTTCAAAAGTTCCAAATATGCTTTGTTGAAATCAAACACTTTATCTTCTCTATCAAGAAACACAACGGTTTAGAAATTTTTGAGAAATCTTTGATAAACTTTCGATAAAAACTAGCATGGCCTAAGAAACTTCTGATTCCTTTCACATTCATTGGGGCCGGTAATCTTTCTATTACGTCCACCTTTTCTTTATCAACTTCAATTCCCTTTTTTGAGATCTTATGACCTAAGACAATCCCTTCCTTGACCATAAAATGACATTTTTTCCCAATGAAGGATAAGATTCGTCTCTTCGCATTTCTTCAGCACCTTAGCCAAATTACTCAAACAGATATCATAAGTGTTACCAAAAACAGAAAAATCATCCATGAAAACCTCAACAAAATTTTCAACCATATCAGTAAATATTGCCATCATGCCTCGTTGAAAAGTTGCAGGTGCATTGCATAAACCAAAAGGCATTCGCCAAAAAGCAAATGTACCGTATGGACAAGTAAAGGTTGTTTTATGTTGGTCCTCCGGGGCTACAACTATTTGGTTATATCCTGAATAGCCATCTAAAAAACAATAGAATTCACTACCTGTTAGTCGATCTAACATCTGATCCATAAAAGGCAACGAAAAATGGTCCTTTCGAGTGGCTTTGTTCAACTTTCTATAATCAATACAGATTCTCCAATAAGTAATAGTTCTTGTTGGAATTAACTCGTTATGCTCATTTTCAACAATCGTCGTTCCACCTTTCTTTGACACACATTACACCAGACTTACCCACGAACTATCTGAAATAGGATAGATGATTCCTGCATCTAACCATTTGATCTCTTCCTTTCTCACAACCTCTTTCATAATAGGATTGAGCCTCCTTTTCCCATCAATTCGATCTCTTTCACCTTCTTCTAAAATGATTTTATACATGCAAAAAGAATGGCTTATACCTTGAATATCAGCTATGGTCCAACCAATTGCTTTCTTAATTTTTTTTAGAACAATAATTAGTTTCTCCTCTTGATCATTCGTTAGTTCCGCTGAAATAATCATAGGCAAACTAGAACAATCACCTAACTAAACGTATTTCAAATGGGAAGTGTAACACCCCGAACCCAGCTTAGAAGTTAGGCCTAAATCTAGCATGTCACATTGAAGTGTTTTTCGAAAACCATGTTTTCATTAAAAACCCTTCTTGAAATTTCAAACTTCTTGCCATTTAAAACTTGTATAAAACCTTAGTTTGAGTTTATTTATTTTCAATCGAGGTTTATTAAAAAGTTATCACCTTCAAAACCTTATTGTTTCGGAAGCTTAAGTTAAAGCAAATGATTTATTAAAACGTGATATTTAAAAATTGAAGTGAGAAAACGTAGTGTTAGAAAACAGTTATTGTTTTGGAAAATCGTGCTCTACTTCTAGCAGATATAAATCACAATCAGCAACAAGAGAATCAAGAGGAGAAAGTAGTATTTGGTTTAATACCATAAGAAATAATGATGATAGAATCGGTTAGAAAGAAAAAAAATAGGTGTATTCGGCCAAGCACAGTAGAGAGAGGAGATGATAAAATGAAAGTACTTGAAAGGCTTAAGATGTGTTCGGCTGGGACTGTGAAGGAATAGGAAGCAGAGAAGAAAGTAAAGAAAGGTGGGGAGAAGATTCAGCTTAGAAGAGAGTTCGAAAGGAGAATAATTAGAGAGGAAGAGGAGAAGCACTCTTCGGTTTTGAGAAACAAAGAAGTAGAAAGAATGGAAGAAGAATGACGATTTGGCAAATATTGAAAAGTGAATTCGACAATACTAACCAGTTTTCCCCAAACGGTAAATTCGACAAAGCTTCAACAACTAAAACCGGAGAACAGAAAACTATTTTCGGAACTTAAGAATTTTGAGCAGCTAACCAAAAGAAAAATGACCAAAATGAGAGGAGAAAGTCTCATAGTCGAATTTCCATACACCAACATACCAATCGGCACAACCTTCGAAAATTCAAACTCCTCCTTTCTCTCTACAATCCACTCCTAAAATCCTCCCTGATATCCTCTACATATCACTCCACATATCACTCCAACCTCTTATCTATCAGAATTTTACTGCAACAGAACCACTAGTTGAACCAAGCTGCAAAATTAATACCCTATTGCGCAACCTAAGACTTGAACCTCAAACCTCACAGTTACACAACACGCCACCTTGCCACTACACCACAGGCTCCTTTTTGTGTCACATTTTATCTTCAATTAATAAAAAGGTCTAAAGCCAAAGTCTAAGTTCCTTTAAAAGAAAACCAAAATAAATTGCAAGAGCCAAGACTTGAATCCAGGCTCCCTTGCAACCTTACAAACGCCACAACCACTAGACCACATGCTTCCTTATGTCATTTTTTTAACACAATAATCTAAAAGTCCTACAACCAAGCATCCAGGGTTTTATCCACTTAAAACCAAATTTTTTGCTAAAGCCCAAGTTTGAACCCAGGACTTTTCCAACTCCTCTCAGGACCTTTAAACACTAAAGCAAACATAATTTTGTGTCATTTCTTAGCTCAAATAAACTTTTATGCTCAGCTTCCTAAGCGTTCCGTTGCTCAAGGCCCAATACTTCTCGGCCCAAATTTCGGGGCGTTACAATTCTACCAAATTACCGGGACATGTGTAACGCGTAGGTTTGTGCAAGTGTACACAATTGTTATCAAGTAATAAGTATCGAGTTATCATCTCCATAGGGATTGTATTTGTGCTAAGTCACATAATTTGTAAAATTATATTAACAATTTGGTA